>NW_028319132.1:240000-292500 GCF_062004578.1 Staurois parvus
GAGCAGGCTGTGCATGGGATGGGTGTCCGGTGCGCAGGCTGTGCATGGGATGGGTGTCGGGTGAGCAGTCTGTGCATGGGATGGGTGTCGGGTGCGCAGGCTGTGCATGGGATGGGTGTCAGGTGAGCAGGCTTTGCATGGGATGGGTGTCGGGTGAGCAGTCTGTGCATGGGATGGGTGTCGGGTGCGCAGGCTGTGCATGGGATGGGTGTCGGGTGCGCAGGCTGTGCATGGGATGGGTGTCGGGTGCGCAGGCTGTGCATGGGATGGGTGTCGGGTGCGCAGGCTGTGCATGGGATGGGTGTCAGGTGCGCAGGCTGTGCATGGGATGGGTGTCAGGTGAACAGGCTTTGCATGGGATGGGTGTCAGGTGCGCAGGCTGTGCATGGGATGGGTGTCAGGTGCGCAGGCTGTGCATGGGATGGGTGTCAGGTGCGCAGGCTGTGCATGGGATGGGTGTCAGGTGAGCAGGCTTTGCATGGGATGGGTGCCAGGTGAGCAGGCTGTTCTAGATACCTAATGCATTGTCTAGATACCTAAATGCATTGAGTTGCTCTTATGTGATTGGCTGATTAGCAATTTGTGTTACCAAGCAGTTGAACAGGTGTACCTAATAAAGTATCCAGTGAGTGTAAATCCAATGCTATCAATCTATGGTTTAAATGAATATGTCAGATTACGGCATCAACAATTCTGTATAGTACAGTAGACGGTATACACTTACCCCCCACAACCCCCCATGTAACTAAGGGATGTATGACTTTATATTAACAATACAGCAGACACATTGTAAATTAAAAAGGTAGTGAAGCCATGACTTCGGCTAATAAGCCCCCAGTAACTTTGTAAAAATGGGGTTTAATCTCTGTGCTTTAAATACCTTGTCAGAGCTTGCAACATTTTTATAGTAATGAGATTTAACTAATCATGATGAGATTAAGATTTTCAAATTTGGCCAACAATATTTAAGATCAAATTGATTTAACTGATGAAGGGGATGCTTTCCTCCAAGGGTTAATGGCTTTCTCCAGCACCAGGCGGTTGAGACTCTTAGAGCCCCTTTTACAGCCTCCCAGTCCAAGCCTGTTAGTTGGCTTCCATTTTTTAGTAAGCCTGGGGCAAATGCCTTCTTTTAGCCAGAAGATCCTGATTGAAAATGACAAGTGGGCGTCATTAGCATTCATCTTATATCCAGGTAGATAATGGGAGTTGCATAGAAAAGACCAGATGAAGAAAAGTGAGGCCAAGCTTGTAGTGTGTCTGGGCAAAATATGAAAAATCATATTCAGTACATCTTCGTAGGATGTGCACATTTCCCCATGTTGTGTCTCTCTAAAAACACTGCAGGTACAGAAAAATACCTGTTGAGAAATCATCTGGGCACCTATATTCTTGTAGTGTGATGACAATGCTGGCCCTGCTGCACTGAAATTCCAAACATTGTTATCAGCCTTGCACAGTTATCTCCAAAAAAATAAGTTGCGAAGTGTTCTGCAGTGCATCAGGAGATGAGGACAGTGGAAGTTGTCATGTAGCTCAACAAGGGAGAACAGGGTAGAGCAGACAACCCTTAAAGCGGAGTTCCACTCACCTGTCAAAAAATAAGTCAGCAGCTACAAAAACTGTAGCTGCTGACTTTTAAAAAAGAGCCACTTACCTGTCCCTCGGTCCCGTGGTGTGTCCCCCGCAGCCCATTTCACCGGCTGTCCTGTATTCCAGGAGGCCGGCATCTTCAGTGTGTGCACCTGGCTGTGACAGCTTGCAGCTTCACAGCCGGGTACCCACTGCGCATGCGCGAGTAGTGTTGCACTTCATGAATGGTCCTGTAATCTTCTGGGACCTGTCCCAAAAGACTACAGGGAGGGAGGACACCTTCCGCTTCCGATCGCCTAGGCGATTGGACTGGAAGTGGGAGCGGGTACCTGTCAAATTCGGGTACCCGCTCCCCAAATGTGCCAATCCTTAATGGGGAGCGGGGGAGCAGTCCTTAAAGCGGAACTTCCCCTTTTGGGTGGAGGTCCGCTTTAAGGTATAAGTTCATCATTGTGAGCTTACTACTGGATGTTAGGCAGGCCATAGATTATCCAACTTTCTTTCCTTCCGCCATAGGTGGAAGGAAAAAATAGCTTTTTTCCAACACAATAGTTCTGCTGGAGGAAATCCCTCATCAACCCTATCTATGTTGATGGGGGGAGTCCCTTCTGCAGAACTATTGTGTTCTGCCAGCTGGGAGCCTTCCCTGTCAGCAGAACACAATGATTATTGTTGCCAGAAAGACTGACAGCTCTAATCGTTCCAAAAGAAGCCAACAGTCAGGATGTACGCAAGCTAATTGATTGAATTGTTGACAACCAGGGTGCCCATACATGATGCGAAATTCGGTCGGTCCCTCCTGAACTGGACAACTTTCGATCTATGTATGGCTGGTTTTAGGAACTCATCGGATTTCTAGCAGATCAACATGAATCTTTCAGTACTTGCAGCTTTTGTTGAAGTGTAAGTTCACCTCTTCAGAAAAAATGAACAGGTAAACCAACACTGTACACCCCACCCCATCCCCTCCAAGTCCTTACCTCTGTGGGTGGTGAGCTGTCAGTGCCCACACAGCTGGGGACTTGAAATCCCCGCTCTTCTGCCTCTTTCTGTAGCACTTGTGGAGCGGATCAGAAAAATTCTTTGTGCCGCCGCTGATCAATCATAATCGATTTGATCTGGCCCGGAGGTGCTGCAGAAAGGAAAAGAATGGGATGTCAATCCCCAGTTAGCTGCATTGGAACTGACAGCTCATCACCCATGGAGGTAAGTACAGTAGGGACTGGGAAGGGGTGGGGGTACGATGTCAGTTCACCTTTTCATTTTTTTCTGCAAAGCTGAACTAACCCTTTAACGGATGACGCATGGAAAATATGCATGTATTGTAGAGACTTCCTGTTTTATTTTTGTATTTGTTTATTTTTTTCCCCAGACATACAGTTTAAAATGTACCCTTAATATACTCGAATTCTGTCTTATTTTGCACATTTTTTTCTATTGTCAAATGAAAGTTTCTCTTTCAAATATCTCTTCCATCTGCCTGCTGCCAGTACCCACAAATCAGTTTGGTGGTTGGAATCTCTTTTTATCTTTTCTCTCTTTGTATATAGTCTTGAAGTTCAAGGTCATTGATGAGAAAAGGTTGCTTAAAATATTTCCTGTGCAGTGGATGGAACATTCTGTGTGTTAGCAGTCCTTTACGTGTTGACCTGTTTGTACCCTGTATTGTGCCGCTATGTACTGCATGTTGTTCTTTTCCTCATCTTTATTCTCCCTGTGTTGGCTGTCATCTGAATCTTTCCCCAGTATCTTGTGTATATCGCCATGGTATGACTGAGCATCCTGTGACATGTCACAAGCGGAGAAGACGTTTGTCCATCACTTCTCTGCGATCCCTTTTTCTGAGTATAGTATTGTCTAACTCTACACACAATTAGGTTTGATTTGTGCCGTGTCTCCAAATAGCCATAAATCAGAGATTGACATTTTAAGTGGTTTCAGAGCACTTACACAGTTGCCATTAATCCATATTTATAAAACCTCTTAACCCATAATGTTGATGGACCCAGCTTCCTGTAATCTGAGCTTCTCCATTCAAGCACTTGGTTTAATGGGGTGTCCACCACAATTAATAATGTATGCAAAACTACTGTATGGTTATTGAGGATCGCCAGCTCTGGGAATTGCGCTGGTACTGGAAACATTTTGTCTATCGTTGAGGCCTGTGCTGAAATGTATTCCTTAACCGTACACCGAGATGCCTAAATATGTTTTCTTCTGACATTTCCTTCATTCATATATGTATTCAGTTGCCTACTGTTGGTATGAGTTGCTTCATGTCTATTCGTTGTGACCAATGATACATATGTGCTTTCTTCTACAGAATTATCCATGAAGATGGCTTCTCAGGTGAAGATGTGAAACAGTACAAGCCTGTGGTTTATAGTAACACTATTCAGTCCCTGGCAGCCATTGTCCGTGCCATGGACACTCTTGGCATTGAATATGGTGACAAAGAAAGAAGGGTAAGTTCCATTCGGTCTTGTTCCTCTATTATATGTACAAACCTGTATAACAAAGCTATACTACTTCCTCCCGCTTGTGTAGTCTGCAATATCTATGATTAAATATTATTAATCTAAGGCTGGCTAAAAGTTCACCCAACACGCACACCCAGTGAATGTTGGCTGATCTCCCGGTTACTGTCTATTGGAGGCATCTGATTGTCTCTGTCCATCTCTGCTTTATCATGAAAGATGAGTAGAAAATTGTAAGAGATATGCTGAATTCCTGGCAGCACTTACCGTATGTTCTTTTAGAGTTTGAAGGTACAATCATACATTCTCCAAACATTGGTGCATTCTTGTGCCAAAATGAAATTTGCATTTCACACACCTCATACAGTGATGTTAAGAATGCAAAATTGGCACTGCCCAGTGCCCATTTGGTAGAGCGCACTTGAGGAGGAACTGCTACAGGGTTACTTGGGAGACCCCAAACCCAAGGCAATATGCATGCAAATTCCTGGTTTATTGCATATGGATGCAGCCTGGGTTTTGGGATCTCCCAATTAACCCTGCAGCAGTCTCAAATATGTGCTACCAAAGCTGCATGCCTGCCCCAAGGCAGTACAGCTGACTTTTCTGTAGGCTACTGAGACCCACATGGCATTGTGGGATATTTAGAAGGCTCTCCTCTGGCTTTTAGTGTTTATATACTGCAAAAACCCTTGGGCACCCCGCATTAAATGCTGCCTTTTGGGAATGGGGAGTGCCTATTTCTTTTTTTTCTTTTTCTTTTTTTATCTCTAAGCTGTACAAAATGGCAGGTGTACTTTAATTTGTGACTGCTTTTCTTTTTGGGCCATTGATGTGATGGTGAACGTGTGAATAAATCATAATTAAGCTTCATTCATCAGTGTGACTGATTAGCAGAACAGTAGGTTTGTGTTGCAAATCAATGGGCAAGTTGACAGGAACTCTTTAAAGTAGGCTTGCTACAAATCTTGGCAATTTCAACAGGGCCTTTGATGGAAAAAAATGCATAAGCAAAGTATATACTCCGTCTAACGTAGAACAGTAGATCCAGATATATGAGCAGATGAAGTTATACAAATCTTGTCTTCTGCTGTGAAATTTATGCTGTCCCGCCATATCCAAGCTTTCTTATTGATCATGAGATTACTAATGACAATAAATAACTAAAGGAAGGATCAAAAGGTGGAAGTGGGGTCCCAACTTTACTAGCTTCAGCTTTGAATTTACTGATCTTCTAAAATGCAGTTTCATGTAAGTGAACGTCTATGTTTTTTTCTCATCGTATACTCTTAGTAGCCTAGGCTTTTTGATAGATTTTGTTATTATTGTTTCTCATGGAACTGAAGCTCTACACAATTTGAGGCCAAAAGATTGAACATCTTCGGTTGTGTTCCACTTATTGAAGTAACAAGTGCTGTCCCTGGGTGGCTTCCACTTGTGGAAGTAACAAGTGCTGTCCCACCTCCCACACATTCCTATTGGCCTGTTTGGGAGGAGGAGGACCATTATTATTATACAGGATTTATTTAGTGCCAACAGTTTACTCAGTGCTTTACAAAATGAAGGCAGACATTACAGTTACAATACAATTTGGTATAAAAGGAATCAGAGGGATTTGCTGATTGGAGCTTACAATCTAAGAGGAAGGGTCAAGTGATTAAAAAAAGGTCATAACTGTTGGGGATGAGCTGATGGAGAAAGTAAAAATACAGTGTATTAGTTAGAAGCAGGATAATAAAGAGGAGGTTTTTCAGGGATCGATTAAAGTTGGACAGATTAGGAGATTGTCGGACAGCTTGGGATAAGGAGTTCCATAGGATGAAAGATGCTCGGGAGAAATTGTAGAGACAAGCATGGGAGGTGACAAGGGAGCTAGAGAGCAGGAGACCTTGGCAAGAGCAAAGAGAATGATTTGGTTGGTATTTTGAGACCAGGTTAGTCATGTAGATGGCTTTGCACGTTGTTGTTAATACATTTTTGGGTAAGAGGAAGCCAGTGGAGGGATTGGCAGAGAGTGGGATAGCAGACACCGAATGGTTGGCAAGGTGGATGAGTCTGGCAGCAGCATTCATTATGGACTAAAGGACCAGCCAAAACTTCCTTGGTATAGCATGCAATAAAAATATTAAAATTGACTACCAGTTCTGCCAGCATTGGTGAGTTTTATTAGAGATGTCCACATTGACTAGCATCCACCTTTGGCGCTACTATATATTTCGATAAGAGTGTTTGCTAAATTTTCTCCATTTACACTATTGAAAATAATTTACACATCATTATCTTTTGGTTAATTCATCATTTGCCACCTATAGGCCAGTTATTGATAGTGAGCCATCAAGATCAAGTCGGTTGCATGGACTTCATGAAACTATGTAAGCCCATCATGTCACAGTATTTTTTACTGTAATAGTTTGATCAGAATATAAACCCCAAATTTCCATGTACTTTTTTCTGATATAGTGAGTTCTCTGTCCCCTGGTGTTCATTTTACAATATGGGTTACCTCCATTCACCTCCCCATAAATCCTTTTTATTCCTTCCGCGCTCTGTATTTTACAATTCATCATTTGTATAATAATTTTACAGCATCTGGCACATGGTTTTATTCAGAATTCTCTGGTAAGCACAAACATTGCTAAATATATTCAGCTGGAACTCCTATATTTGTACAGCGAGCTAATGTGAAAATAAGGTTCAGTCAGCTCCATGCTAGAGAATATAAAGACTCACTTGGGGGTTTAGAAAATAAGTAACATAGCTTTTTGTGACAGATATGTACACCGAGCCTTTCATCTGGTATTTAGTATATAGGTCTCTATTGAAAAAAAAATGATATAGAGAATATTAGTGTGCTGTTACATATGGCAACCAATCAGTTTTCAGCTTTCATCAGTGATTTGGCCTGCCTGGATGAATGTTGAATTGATTGACTGCTAGGAATTACTGCAATTTCTGAGCAGATAGAAATCTAAATTTTTAATGCTATTTTCTGTACACTGTATTCTTTGAAGTCTATTTTAAAAGGCTAAAAAGCCCAAGCAAAAAATACAAAAAAATCAGCAATGGTTAATACAAACAAAAAAGCTAATTTCACTGCAAAACTTGCTTTCTTTTTGCTGCTGGCTTCTGAAGACTCACTACTCCTTCTGCTGCTTCCACTGATTTTCTTGGTTGAATGATGCTGGGTGTCACACTCATGACTTTAAAGCGGCGTTCCACTCACACTGTAAAAAAAATTAAAGTCAGCAGCTACAAAAACTGTAGCTGCTGACTTTTAAAAAAACAGCCACTCACCTGTCCCTCGGTCCCTCGGTCCCGCGGTGCCCCCGCCGCAGCCCGTTTCACCGGCTGTCCTGTATTCCAGGCGCCGGCATCTTCAGTGTGGCACCCGGCTGTGACAGCTTGTGGCTTCACAGCCGGGTGCCCACTGCTCATGCACGAGTAGCGCTGCGCTCCTGAATGGCCCTGTTGTCTTCTGGGACCTGTCACGTGTCCCACAAGACTTCGGGGAGGGAGGGTAGGAGGAAAACTTCTGCTTCCGATTGCCTAGGCGATCGCTGCGGAAGTGGGAGCGGGTACCTGTCAATTTCGGGTACCCCTTTTTGGTGGAACTCCACTTTAAGGACCAGCCATATAGGAATATGTTAACAAAACACCCTGATCATGCATTGCTGTTGTAAGATGGTACTAAGATCATTACGTGGGCACCTTTTAGTAGAGGACAGCCGACAGCTGGAGGGTGAAGGAATAGTAAGAGGACCCTGGGCATCCCATGTCCAAAGAGAAACCAGCTGGATAAAAGGTATGTATGCTAAAAAACAAAGGAATGTAGGGGGTTCCTATGTGGGATGGAAATGGACTTCCTCTAGCCCAAAATATTTTTTAGATAGAGTAGGGAACCATTAAGACCTCTGTGCTGAATTTGGAACATTTGTTTTCGCTTCCTTTGCCTTAGGGATAGAAAGCAAGTTGAAATCTCCCCAATAAGAGTAGGATCTGCAGCATAATTGTTTAGGTTTTTTTTACATAAAAATAAGTTACCTTTTGCTTCCTTGTCCTTGTAACCCTTTCCCCACATTTCTCATCCAGGTGTTCGAGATAAAAAGTGAAATCTTTCCAATGGAGTCACTGGAAACTAATGCCTAGTAAACACAATGAGTAAATCAGACCAATATTGATCTGTTTGTATGCAGCTTTCATGACAGTTCATGCTAAATTATCCGAAAGGACAAGCACAAAAATTTTAGTACAATATCAGAACAAACTATTTTCGTTTAATCAGTATAGTATTTCTCTGTAAGAATATTGAGTGACCAAGACTGGGAATGCTCAGGAATGAAAGAATGCATTACAGCAAAATACAATACATTACATCACTTCCGAAGTTGTGTTCTGTCTTACGACAATTTTTGTAACTTTAGTGAACTAATCATTTTCGGCATGACGGTAGCATGCAAGAAAACCCAAAAAAACTAGGCAATCATTCGTCATATTTTCTCATCTTGTGTACAAGGTTTAATAAAAACATGATAGATGTTCTATCCCTTTTTCATCATATGCTATTTCAAATTAGCAGAAACCAATGGCTGTATTTTTTACACAATAGAGTTTATTGTAGCAGTTTGTTGCTCTAAAACAGTGGCCTCCAAACTACGGCCCTTTGCATGCCTTTATCAGGCCCTTGGGGCACTATTCCTTTTACTCACACCAAGAATGGGGCACTATTTCTCCTACTGACACCATCGATGGGACACTATTCCTTCCACTTACACCATAGATGGGACACTATTCCTTCCACTTACACCATAGATGGGACACTATTCCTTCCACTGACACCATAGATGGGACACTATTCCTTTCACTGACACCAACAAGGGGACATTATTCCTCCCACTGACAGCAACAATGGGGCACTATTCTCCTCACTACCACTAATGATGGGGCACTGTTCTTCTCACTGACATAAACGATGGGGCACTATTCCTTCCACTTACACCAATGATGGGGCAATATTCCTACCACTTACACCAATGATGGGACACTATTCCTTCCACTGACACCATTGATTGGACACTATTCCTTCCAATGACACAGCAATGGGGCACTACTCCTTCCACTAATATCAAAGATGGCATTGTTTTCTCCCACTGATCTCAGAACATTTTCTACTCCCAACAGCTGGCCCCCTAAAATCTGAAAAAACTTGTAAACTGGCCCTTTGTTTAAAAAGTTTGAAGACCCCTGCTCAAAAACAATACTGTGAGGTTAAAATCGGTGATTTTCATATTTAAAACAAGTTAATTTTTTTTAAAATAAATTGGGTATTTTCTGTTAGCTTGTTTTAACGTTCATCATACATGCATTTCACTGTTAAAATATTTTCAAGATTGGGCTTGTCCACAGCGTTGTTTTATTGCCCACATGAGGGGTAGTCCTTCATGTTTCTTCAGCTAAGCTTCATCATTCTCATGATGATCAAGTGTCCCTGTGATCATTTGGCATCCTGTGCATGTTAATCAATATATATTTAAAAATTGCCTCAACCTCCCGAAAATGTTAGGCTGTCAAACATTTTTTGCTTAAAAACCTTGTTGATGTACCATGGAAGAGAAGGTGTGGTAGTCATAAAAATGTGTTCTTCTCCACCATGTTCTTGTTTCTGCAGTAAATCGGTCTGCTACCTGGTGATGGGCAGAACCCAGGAAATCCACTGTTGGGGTCTTGTTCCCAAGGTTCTTCATAAATGACTCTACCTCATTAAAAATGTTCTCCATTCTCCAAAAGTGGAAACCTTCTTTCTAATTTCTTAGTGGGCTTCTCATCTCCCTGCACACCCATAGTAAACAGCAATGTGTCTTTTACAGCTCATTTTGTCCTTCCCTTCAGTGTATAATGAGGCTTAAAGAACACAAGTGGGCATTAGTAAAAACCTATGTTGCCAGTTTTCTCCAGATGATGCACTAGAAGTCTGTAGGCTTTTGTTCCCAAAGAAATCAAAAGTATGTAGAAGATGGGAACCCCTTTGTGTTGTATAAGGAAGTATTCTGTAACAGTGGCAGGTTTTTTTTTTTTTTTTTTCAGTCTTAAGAATCGCTTTACTTATCTGCCAAAAGCCATTTCTACCAGAACACATCTTTGGAAGCCAGAAACCATCTATTATTTAATTTCATTTTTTGAATAGAATGCCACTGTATATAACCATTTGAAAACTGCACAGTCACATTGTCACACCGTCGGCCTTGTACCTGTAGGTGCCAGCTAGCATGTAACTGTTAATGGTTTTCCTTGAATCTCATTACCGCCACTGAAAAGGATTCCAGCATTTTCAAAGCTAATCATTGTAACTTGTTCATGCACAACCTGCATTTCTTCTAAAAGCCTGTTTCAATAGAAAAAAAACAGTGACGTGTGTTTGCTAAAGCTGAGTTTGGAGTTTCCACTGGCCAAGGTTGAAATGTCCTGGCTGTATTTTTATTGTGAATCTTATTTTATGTATTTACTTTGTGTATAAGGCTGATATTAGCCATGAAGATCTCTCCCTGAAATCGATGAGTTGAAACAATATTTGCCTATTGCCACCTGACTCCATACACCACCTACTGCCAAATTTATAAACCTGATCTATTACACTTCCCAAAGGAGTGACATTTCGGAACCCCATATCACTGGAAGCATGTTGAAAGATTTCTCCATGTGACAATAAGGCCTCATGCACACTGGACATTTTTTTTAAGATACTTCTATGGGCGTCTGGCATTTTCCCATACCCCCCCCCCCCCATTACCTATTGCCACCGGACTTCATACACCACCTACTGCCAAATTTATAATTCTGATCTATCACTCTTCCCAAGGAGTGACATTTTGGAACCCTATATTACTGGAAGCATGTTGAAAGATTTCCCCATGTTACAATAAGGCCTCATGCACATTGGACATTTTTTTAAGATACTTCTATGGACATCTGGCATTTTCCCATACCCCCCATTACCTATTGCCACCTGACTCCATACACCACCTACTGCCAAATTTATAATCCTGATCTATTACACTTCCCAAAGGAGTGACATTTCGGAACCCCATATCACTGGAAGCATGTTGAAAGATTTCTCCATGTGACAATAAGGCCTCATGCACACTGGACATTTTTTTTTAAGATACTTCTATGGGCGTCTGGCATTTTCCCATACACCCCCTATGAGATTATGCTCACTTAGGCTTTTAGAGGACTTTTTAGAGGTAGGGGGCATTTAGAGGCAGATAAAAAAAATCCACTGCCAGTGCATCCAGGAGCAGTGGCATTTTGGCAGAAACAGTGCTTCGCTTATGTAAATGCCCATTAACATGAGGTGTGTTTTAGCATTTGAACATTCATTTTTTTCATTGGCCAGAATAAATTATTTATCCTGGCCAATAAAATAATTAATGACCTAGCATTTGAAGTGCCTAAATGCGCCACATGTGTTTACAAGGGTCATTCATTTTTTTTTCTGCCAAAATGCTGCTGCCAGGAGGAAAGGCTTATATGAGAGATGGCAAAACATCCAGTTTGCATGAGGCCTAAGCGCTTTGGACAATATTGAGCCATTTCTAAAAATTATCAGCCTTTTCTGCAGGAATAAAAAAAAAAATAGAAAAAGGCCTTGTTATTACAAGGGAAGACAGAAGCTTTAATCTCTTAATTTTATGAGATGAATTTAATTATTAAATAATGAAATCAATCGTTGATTTACTCCTGTGTTCTGTGATATCTGCTATAATTTGATCACATATACTGTAGTCTGACACAGCAGCCAATCAGAATTTAGAGGTGGTAAGATACTAAAATAAAGTGTTATACAAGTTTCTTTAAATGCCAAAAAATTAAATAACCCTTTGTTAAATAAGATTGGTTTTCAGAAATCCTTTATAATGAAATACATTAGGTCTCTATGTAGAGGACACTGCTAGAATACCGCCATTGTAACATGTCTGGATACAAGACGTGCTTGTTCACACATAGTTGTAAGATTCTACTGAATCTAGCTGACAGATCCACTTCCAAGAGAGAGAAATCTAAAACTGGGTGTCCGTAACAAAATTGGAATAGCTATGGGTTGATGCCCCTGGGTAAGACGAGGCATAAAAATGTGCTGGCTTTAGTGCTTGCACAGTACTCCACGGCAAAGCTTGTGCTGGAACACCATTTTTTTCGTGGCTTGACTTTCAGACGTATACTGTCTATTCAAGCATGCACTGACAAATGTCATTAGAGTGTTTTACATTTTCTTTGCAGACGATGGTTCTAGTTTGATTCAAATTTGACATATTCTTGTAGAATTTGCCTATTATGCACCATGTCATTGTACTGGAATAGTGCTGCTGAAATGAGCCATTACCAAAAGACCTTTCTGTCTGTGAAAGAACACCATTTAAAGGGTAGCTCACTTTAATTTAAAAAAAAAAAAAAAAAAAAAAGCATAAACGGTAGGCACCAATTTTCAGGAAATCACTGTTCGGCTTTTTCCGCAGAATTGTTGGTTCACCTTTTCCCAAAAATCTGTCTATGAAGGTAAGGGGTGTCTAGGTAAAAACAAACTTTGTAGCTTTGACCAAAGGTAAATCACCCAGATGAAGTCACGAGCAGACGGTGACGTAACGCGTAGGTACGCGAGTCCGTAGTTCCGGTGCGTGGTGACGCATTTCCGGCGTGAGACGCCATCTTGCTATACCCAAGAGGTCCCATTCACATGCAGTACACCCACACATCAGTGAGGAGGGAAGATTGTCTGCAATGTGAGTGTTAACCTTTTTTACTCTTTTTGAAATAAATGAAGTTGACTTAATACTACACTTAGAGAGTTTTTTTTGGCTCACTGGATTGGTGAGCTATTACTCTTCAGGACCGCCCTGACTGAATAGGGGCATTTGGAACCCTGTAAAGGAGATCCAGGGAAGGAAGGAAGTTGCTGGCCATTGCAAACTAAGGATCCAGGGTGATCCTGCAAGCCTGTTGGCCCTTTGGGGTCAGTAGGAGGAGGTGAGGAGGCAATCTAGCCATTAACGAAAGAGGAGTTTTGCACAGTCACGTTTTTTTTTCCAATATCACTGCTGCACATCGCATGATTTGCCTTATTTCTCACTAAAAGGACATTGTTTTTAATGCATATACAAATGTTGATTTATTTTTGTGGCACTGTGTGAGCACTGCTAAAATTTTCCTTATTGGATGACGTTTGGAGTGTTATTTATTATACTTAATTGTGTGCACACTATTTTTTGGTCATGGTTTGGCACTTAATTTTTTATTTTTATTAAGGGTTGGCACTAATTTTATAATTATATCACTATTGATATTTTTGTCAATATTATTATAATTGAGTTGTAGTTTTTTAGAGCGCTGCACTGTTTATTTATAAATCACACCCTTGCTATAAGTGTAGGCAGGGGCGAACTGACAACTCATGGGGCCCCCGGGCAATAGGGGATCATGGGGCCCATGTGTCCTTGCCCAAACTCAAAAAAGCCTATGAAAAAGGTACCAGGGGCATCTCATGGGGCCCCCTACTGACCCTGGGCCCTCGGGCAGTGCCCGAGTTTCCAAATGGTCAGTCCGCCCCTGTGTGTAGGCCTTTTTGTATACCTCCAGAAGCCTGGCAAAAAAACTCCCAGAGATGGTGTCACTCTGTCCTGCTTTGTTGCTAGAAGAATGCTAAGGCAATCCCAGCTGATTCAAACCCCCTCACATGCGCTCTGTTTCCCCTATCACAGTAACTCTGAGCTCATGTGATAGAGGAGATGGTGAACCACACGTTTCTCAATCCTGTGATGGTGGGGGTTAGAAGTAACAGCTGGGTGTGTCTTAGCAACATCCTAGCAGCAAGGCAGGACAGGGGATGATGCCATCTCTGGGAATTTTTCAGCCAGGCTTCTTGAGGAGCATAAATGACCTCATCTTACAGCAAATGTATTATCCAGCTTTAGTCAAAGCTGTGCAGCCCCTTGGCTGCATAGAAAGTTTTTTTTGGTAAAGGTGAACTAACCCTTTTAAGCTTTTGAGTGACTATATGGTGAATTCCTGGTGATTTTTTTTTTCTAAAAGAATCAAGAAAAAGCCACGGACTTTGTATTTCTTTGGTAACTGTAGTTAAGCAAAGTTACTTTCAATCATTTTTGAATAGTTTTTGGCGTTTTTGACGTAAAACTGAAGCTAATGCTGGCCATAGACAAAAATTGGCCAATTTTGCGACCGAAAAACAAATTGGCTGATTTTCGCACTGTTAGTGGGTTAATTGGTCGGCTGTTTTTTGGGGTTTTTGCTAATTTTTTTTTTATCAGGCATGTTGGAAAATTCGCTGCCGATTTTGACGATTGGCCGATTTTCCCGGCAATGATGGGCAAATTGGCCGATCGTTTTCCCAATAAAAAATCTGCGCATGAGCCGTGACCTGCAAGAAGAAGAAAAAGAGGAAGAAGAAGAAAAAGAAGAATAAGAAGAAGAACAATAAGAAGAATTCCAGTCCTCTATTATATTTTATATGAAAAAGTATTGCGGTTGCAACAAATGTATTCATCTGTATCCGAAATGGATACATTTGTTGCAACCGCAATACTTTTTCATATAAAATATAATAGCGGACTGGAATTCTCCTCCTCCTCTTCTTCCTCTTCCTCCTCCTCTTCCTCCTCCTCTTCTTCCTCCTCTTCCTCCTCCTTTCCCCTGTGTGCTCCCCTGTCTCTGCAAGGGACAGAAGTAATTATGGGGTTAAATGCCAGCCATAGACAGGACGAAAACTGGCCGATTTTTTTTTTTAACCGTTGGTGGTAACGTCGGCCAATCAAACGGCTGATTTTTCCTTTTTTTTTTTTTTTTTTTAAACGGCCGATTTTCAACCCGTCTATGGCCTGCATAAGGCTCTACTGCTGGAGCTACTTTGGAGCCAGAGCTGGCGAACAACCGGCGTTGCCAATGCTATATCACACCTGAGCATTTTTCAGTGCATGAAATGCATCCACAAGAGAGTTCCATTTTATATGCATTTCCTATGACAGAGCACTTTCAATTGCTTGCATTAGATGTGGTTGTAGCGAGATCACTTAAATGGGGAGCGTTTGGCGGCAGTACCTCTTTCCAAATGGGACATGCTGTATAACAGTTGCTGCAGTGTGTAGACATGTCCTCCATCAATGTTAGCTTGCTGGTGAGTGGTAAAAATGCAAGTTAGTCTCTTATTTTCATCACCAGTGTGAACCAGTGAACCAGACCTAATGTTGACTGCGAACCAGAATGTTAAGGAGGATGTTCAGTCTGTAGAAAAAAATGTAAAAGTCAGCAGCTACAAATGCTGTAGCTACTTCCAGCAATTCCATTGGGAGCGGGTACCTGCCAAAACTAGGTACCCCCTCAAAAAAAAAAAATTAACCTCCGATATTGGAGAGAGTGCGGAGGATTCTTAAAAGTGAACTTCCTCTTTAGGGTGAAGTTCTGCTTTAAGATAAGGTAGGTGGTGGAGTTTATCAGTCTATTGACACTTCGAAGAAGGGACAGTAGAGCACAATCATTGTAGTACTGCTGCACAGGATTTAGAGGCTGCTTCTGTGCATAGATAAGTGGATATATTAGCTGTGCATAGAAGTAAAGTTTTTATGATCCTGTGGATGCCATGTACATAAAGCTGATCTTTTACACTTTTCACGATTGTTAAATATCTGGACAATCACTTTAACTTCACTTTAAAGTTGTTATGAGAATGAAATGGGGGCAACCATTCTTGACTTCATCCCGAAAAGCCAAAAGTCTGGCTGTTATGTTGATCCACTGCCTGCAGTACTATCTGAGTTATTAACCCAGGGAAAATATAGAGTTTGGTAAGCCATACAAAAGTCAGGATTTGTATGGATGTTATGGGCTATCAATAAAGGAACTCAGTAATTGCAGCTTCTGTGCTTCTCACATAATAGGTTCACGTTAGAACAGGGGCGTCCTGAGGCAGGTTAGGGTGGTGCGGTCCACAGCGGGTGACACTGACCACATGGGGTGACACCGGACCCGGTCCACAAAAAGGTAATTCGTAAAGCAAGCTGACGATCCATCCTGCGGGGATCGTCGGCTTTCTTTACAACTTACCTTTTCTTGGAGCGGGTTCAGTGTCACCCGGTATAGGTTGCATGACGACAATCCTGCGGGGATCGTCGGCATGCAACCTATACGGGGTGACACCGGTGTAGCGGCAAGATGTGTCTCCCATGTAGATGTCCCCCCTGAAGCAACTGCGCATGTCCCGGTTTCAGGCACGATCAATCGATGATAGAGCTACTGCTATCATCGACTGATCGTGCCTGAAACCGGGACATGCGCAGTTGCTTCAGGGGGGACATATCTACATGGGACACATCTTGCCGCTACACCCGGACCCCTTCCAAGAAAAGCCAAGTTGTAAAGAAAGCCCACGATCCCCGCAGGATGGATCAGATCTGCGAATTGAGCAAAATGGATCAGAGTCTGCAAATCCGATCCATCTTTCGGGGATCATCGGAGGGGGTGTCACCAAGTGTTATCGCTCCGGGTGACACCAACCCTAGGGACGCCTCTGCTTTAGAAGACCAAAGTCATTCATTTAGCACCAAGAAAAAAATGTAACGGACACTACTGGTACCAGGTACAACAACCAAAGTATAAAATTGGTCCACCATTTTAGATACCTTCTTAATTCACTAAACCAGAAAGCTCAAAGTGTTTTGTGTAAATGCTTCTTCAGGACCTTTATTCAGGATCAAGAGATTATGACCTATCTAAAAAGACATATGTTCCAAATTTATACTCATTATATATAATTAGCAATTAAATGTCGCTTCCAAATGGCCATTGAGGACGGCAAAGGCAGACAAGCCAATATACTTCAATCGAATTATAGGAAACTTGCAACAATATCTGTACCGACTTCAATGAATGTCCTAATCTTTGCACCAGTGATGTAATCAATAAACCAATTTTGTGTTACTCGAAACTTTTCCCCGCATGAGCAGTCATTGGTGCAAAAATTAGGATATTCAATGAAGTTAGGACTGTTATTTCAAGTTCTCCATAACCAGATTAAAGTATGGTGGCTTGCTTGCCTTTGCTGCCCTCATTGGCCAATTGGAAGTGACATGTAAGTCCTCATGCACACTGGACATTTTTACAGCTGCTGTTTTTGGCTTTTGACCTTTTTTTTTTCCACAGCCAATAAACTCCCCAGCATATGATTCTATGGGGTTTATTTACTAAAGCTGGAGAGTCCAAAATCAGACTCCCTTCTGCATAGAAACCAATCAGCTTCTAACCTCAGCTTGTTCAATGAAGCTTTGGCAATGAAACCTGGAAGCTGATTGGTTTCTATGCAGAAGGGAGTCTGATTTTGGACTCTCCAGCTTTAGTAAATAAACCCCCATGTGTCCATGCATGCATAGACTGTAATAAACATTTTTTGGCTGGGGCATTTTTTTGACTGAAAAAAAACACCCAGAACTAGTGGGTTTTTTTAGCTGTAAAATCGCTCTAACGCTGAGAAACATGGTAAATCACGACAAGGCTGGTTTTTCGACACACACAACCGACCCCCCCGCCTCAAATTTTTTTGGGCAAAAAAAACCTCTAAAAAACGCAAATGCGAAAAGTGCCACTAGACGCTAATACAAAAATGCTGAAAAACTCACGTTTTTAACATGACTTTACACAGCTAACGGTTACCAGTGTGGTGCATCAAATAAAATTTGGGGTTGATCTTTTTTTTTGCTAGTTTTTCAATTCTTAATTATGTATAATGAGTATATATTTGTCTTTTTAGATAGGTAACATACTCTTTTTTTTTTTATATTTAAATATTTTATTAAATTTTCAAAATTTCAAATTAATACAAACAAACCATAAACATATAAAACTACCATAGATTAAATTGTCATACTATCTGATTGTTTGACCGTAAGTCCTTTACATTTTCCCTCCCTTCCCCCCCCCTACCTCCCAACCGCCTACCCCCCCACCTCCAACCCCCCAAAACTTCCCCTCTGCATCAGTTCAGAAAACTTATCCACATTATTTTTCTATGACACTCCCATATACTCTAAGATTAATTCTGACTCCTTGAAATCCTCCCACCTTTTCCACTTGGCACGAAAACTCTCTATCCTATCTTTACTCAAATGGTAAAGTTCTTCCAGTCTATATATCTGGTCCACCCTATTTATCCAATCCTTTATTTTTGGTACCTCCTGTTTCTTCCAAAACTTGGGTATCAATCCCTTTGCTGCATTAAAATAACACAATAAACCATATTTTTTATATTTCTTAACCAAAATCTTAGTACCATGGAATAAGCAAGTCTCTGGGTCTTTTGAAATATCCACTTCCGTTATTTTCTGAATCATGTCTACTATTTGCCCCCAATACTCTTGAATTTTAGGACACTCCTACCAATACATTGTACCCAGGGGCGGACTGACAACTCATGGGGCCCCCGGGCAATAGGGGATCATGGGGCCCCTGTGTCCTTGCCCAAACTCAAAAAAGCCTATGAAAAAGGTACCAGGGGCATCTCATGGGGCCCCCTACTGACCCCGGACCCTCGGGCAGTGTCCGAGTTTCCAAATGGTCAGTCCGCCCCTGATTGTACATCTATCCCCACATCCACGCCAACATAAAGGTGAGTTATCTCCATAGGTCATACTCTTCTGATCCTGACTGAAGGTCCTGAAAAAGCATTTACTTGAAACACGTTGACATTTCTGGATTAGTGAATTAAGGAGATATGTAAAATGGTGGAGAATGTAACGAGTTGTGACCATATACTGTTTTTGACCTCATGGTTTATTGATATTTAATGTTTTGTATGCATTTTAATTGTGTAATAAATTCTTGGTTTTATACTTTGGTTGTTGTCCCTGGTACCAGTAAAGTCTGTTACAATTTTTTCTTGGTGCTAAATACTTGATAGTAGGATGTGGTGCGCAGCATGGCACCTACTTTCAGTGTCATTGATTGTCTGCTTTTTCCCATTTAGATGAAGGCAACACACATAAAATGAGCAACATTCACTTGCAATGTGTAGAATGGAAACTGTTACAGTGATAAACCAATAAACACAATTTCCTTTGTAATTTGCCACAAAATAATCTGTGCACAACAGGACATTGCTTAACACTACCAAATCCTGTTTTCTATAAAGCAAACCCTGAATTTCTTCCTGTCACTTCCCCTTGGTTTCACAGGCCTGCAGTCTTGGCAGTTCAAAATAAAAAAAAAAAGATTGAGGCACATATGAGAATTTATAATCGTGTGAAGGGATATGTTTATAATGCAGCAGACTTCCCACAATTCGTCCCTTTTGAAGGACACAGTAGACAACCTTTTAAATGGAATGGCTGATAGCAGAGATCTGTAACTCATGCTCATCAGTGCAGCAAATACCCTTACAATGTCAAATATTTGCAGGTTTGTCATATTGTGCTTTTAAAATGAAATCCCTTTAGGCTGTAGTAACTTTTGCCTTGATAGCGATTTTGGAATCTAGTGTGGTGAAATCTGGTATTGCATCGTGACCAACTGTTCACATTTTGTGCTCTGTGGATGCCCCAGAAGGACAAAAGGAGTGAAGTCGCCTTTATTTTTGGATATTTGTAAATATCTTCATATCCTTTCTCATAATGTGTGTCACGGAGCTTGGTGCCTCTGTCTTGTTTAGTAATAAATTCCAGCATTAAGGGCTTTAGTTAGAAAGCTGTGATATGGCTTTACCCCTTCTTCATAAGGAAAAAGAAAACAATTAAAGTTCCATTCATTCTAATGACCTGTTAGTCATGCGACCAGCATCTCCTCCGATTACGGAGTATTCTCTACAGTGTAAAGTGGTACTAAACCCAAGACCCTGTATTCCCTATATCTGGTCTCCCACAGAACATGGAAGTGCAATTATTTTAGTAAATATAAACTGCTAAATACCTTTTCTCATCAGCAGTTAGAGCAGTCTTGTGACTTCAGCTGAGCACTGGTTAAAGCTTGTAGGAGTTCTCTCTAGAAGGATGGCAATCCTCTGACATCTGTCTGGACGGTGCTGATTGGCTTTCTTTATGCACTCTCCCAAGAAAGAAAAACCCAAACCTCTCTAGCAATACACACTAAACTGAGTATGTGCAGAAGGGCACAGTTCAATCTGTCTTATCAGCGTGGGCATTTGAACAACAGGAGGGGCAGAGAAGAAACAGCCTTTTTACACAATGCAGAGGATTAACCCCTTAGGTTAGTGTGTATAACTTTACTGCATATACAGACTGATTTTACTGTTGTGGGTTTAGTAACACTTTAACCGTGGCCTGCATTTATGAACCAGATGCAGTGTGGAATTAATACTGCGTTCTCTAGCAAATAGTGGTATGCCCTCTTCACTATGAATAGGCCTTGAGGTCTTACAGCACATTGTATCACTAACTGTCAGTTGTTTTCAGTGACTTTTAAAGCTGAATTGCAGGCAGATGCTTATGCAGTTCTGTATTTGTTTAACAATAAATACATACAGTGGATAGAAAAAGTCTACACACCCCTGCAGGGGCGTACTGACAACTCATGGGGCCCCCAGGTAATAAGGGATCATGGGGCCCCTGTGTCCTTGCCCAAACTCAAAAAAGCCTATGAAAAAGGTACCAAGGGCATCTCCTGGGGCCCCCTACTGACCCTGGGCCCTCAGGCAGTGCCCGAGTTTCCAAATGGTCAGTCCGCCCCTGCACCCCTGTTAAAATGTCAGGTTTCTGTGATGTAAAAAAATGAGACAAAGATAAATAATTTCAGAACTTTTTCCACATTTTATTGTGACCTATAAGTTGAACAACAAACTGAAATCTTTTAGGTGGAGGGAAGTAAAAATAAAAAACTAAAATAATGTGGTTGCATAAGTGTGCACACCCTTAAACTAATACTCTGTTGAAACAACTTTTTGATTTTATTCCAGCACTCAGTGTTTTCGGGTATGAGTCTATCAACATGGCACATCTTGACTTGGCAATATTTGCCCGCTCTTCCTTGCAAAAACACTCCAAATCTGTCCGATTGCGAGGGCATCTCATGTGCACAGCCCTCTTCAGATCACCCCACAGATTTTCAATCGGATTCAGGTCTGGGCTCTGGCTGGGCCATTCCAAAACTTTCTTCTTCTTCTGGTGAAGCCATTCCTTTGTTGGTGTGGATGTATGCTTTCGGTGGTTGTCATGCTGAAAAATGATTTTCCCCTTCATGTTCAGCTTTCTAGCAGAAGTCTGAATGTTTTGTGCCAATATTGACTGGCATTTGGAACTGTTCATAATTCCCTCTACCTTGACTAAGGTCTCAGTTCCAGCTGAAGAAAAACAGCACCAAAGCATAATGCTGCCACCACCATGCTTCACTGTGGGTGTGGTGTTTTTTTGGTGATGTGCAGTGTTGTTTTTGCACCAAACCTATCTTTTGGAATTATGGCCAACAAGTGCAACCTTGGCTTCATCAGACCATAACACATTTTCCCACATGCTTTTGGAACACTTCAGATGTGTTTTTGCACAATTTAGCTGGGCTTGGATGTTTTTCTTTGTAAGTAAAGTCTTCCGTCTTGCCACTCCTACCCATAGCCCAGACATATGAAGAATATGGAAGATTGTTGTCACATGTACCACACAGGCAGTACTTGCCAGATATTCCTGCAGCTTCTTTTAATGTTGCTGTAGGCCTCTTGGCAGCCTCTCAGACCAGCTTTCTTCTTGTCCTTTCATCAATTTTGGAGGGAGGTCCAGTTCTTGGTAATGTCACTGTTGCACCATATTTTCTCCACTAGACCGTCTTCACTGTGTTCCATGGTATATCTAATGCCTTGGAAAATCTTTTGTACCCTTCTCCTGACTGATACCTTTTAACAGTGAGATCCTTTTGATGCTTTGAAAGCTCTCTGCGGACCATGGCTTTTGCTGTAGGATGCGACTAAGAAAATGGCAGGAAAGACCTACTAGAACAGCTGAACTTTATTTGGGTTAACCAGAAGCACTTTAAATGATGGCAAATGTGTACTGTCTCCTATGTAACATGTTTTTGAATATGATTGCTTAATTCTGAACACCGCTACATCCACAGTTATAAGAGGGTGTGCACACTTATGCAACCACATTATTTTAGTTTTTATGTTTACTCCCCCCCCCCCTTAAAAGATTTGTTTTAAAATTGAGTTTGTCACAATAAAGGTTAAAAAAGTTCTGAAATTATTTATCTTTGTCTCATTTTTTTTTACATCACAGAAACCTGACATTGTCTTTTACTGCTCAAGCAAGGAGTCACTATCTTTCCCGGAGCTAAAAATGTCTGTACCCTCAATGCACCCACAGCTAGGTTTCCACTGCACATGAGCTCTGGTCTCTGCTGCAGCCCAGCCACAGCTGCACCTGCAATTGTTTTTAGCTGCACCCACAACCAAGCCTCCACTGCATTCACAGACAGGTTTTCAGTGCATTTACAGGCTTAGTCTCTTCGGCACCTGCAGCCTCAGTCTCTGCAGCAGCCTGCAGCATCCTCTGCATACGTAGTCTCGGCCTCTGTTGCACCTGCAATATCTTTGCACTCATTCTCAACCTCTGCTGCACCACCTATGCATCTGTAGCCTCAAGCCTTTGCTGTGCTTCCTCTGCACCCGCAGTCTCAAGCCTTCAGTGCGCTACCTTGACACCAACAGCCTCAACTCCAGCTTTCACATGGTGAGGGGTGTCTTTCACGCATCAGTTCCTCATTGCCTGGCACCTACCCCCTCCTTGTCTGTTTACTGACCTGGTAGCCAGCAGCTAAGTCCAAACTCCAGCCAGAGGGGCCCCTGGAAGAACACCAGCTGCTTCGTAAATTCCACTCTCAGAGGAAACAATTGAACTGAGGAACAGGGTTCACGCCTAAATTTGTGACCTCTAAAAAGAGAATGCAGGAATTTAGAAAAAGAAATGCTCACCTAAATGGCTGCAGCACTCATACCAGCTGCAACTGTCCCCCCTCCAGCTCTACCCCAAGAACTGAGCAATCAAGAAACCGCTGATCACTCAGTTCTCCCCTTCCACTCTGAGCAAAGTACGGTGGCTGTCAGTCACCGGCTCTCTGCTCTTCCAGCACTCACTGGAGCACTGGGCTGAGGAAGGGGCAGGAGGGGCTGGCTCAGGTTTTCAGCTGCTTGCTGAAAGGCTGAGCCAGCTGCTGGTCCAGGCATCTGGATGGATCCCGACTGTAAAGTTATGATCTTTCCCAAGCCTGGACCGGCTGAGTGACATCAGCCAAAGGTAGGCTTTGCTGTAATGAGCATACCCCTTTTACCATGCTGCAAATTTAATTTTAACAGGCACTGAGATTTCAGTGCTTGGTCAATCAGTCAAATGCTAATGCGTTTCTGATCCTGCTCACTGACCCTGGTAAGGCAGCTCCCAAACAAACAGGCCTCCCTTAATGGGTATACGGAATTTATCAAAGTGTGGATATACAAAAATAGACACCAAACCAAATAGTGAGAATCCAAAATACGTTTTTATTCACAAGTCAGTCACATAAACAGTAGGCAACACGTTTCGGGTGCAACACCACTACCCCTTCATCAGGGCCCGGAAAAATTGAATGAGGACTTAAATGGACACAAAAAAGAAGCTATAACCAGAGGTCTTTTTAGTCTGATTTAGAATAATTAGAGTTCATCATAGCTCATGTTTGTAGGCTGAAAGGGGAGTTCAGATTGGTCGCTCAATATTTTTCTAGGCCCTGGTGAAGGGGGAGAGGTGTTGCTCTGAAAAAAAAATGACTGTTTTTTTAATTATGTTTATATAATATTTTGGACTTCATTGTTTGCTTTGGTGCCCATTTCTGTCTGCCTACACCTCCTACATTGTAGGCTGGCAGTGTGCTTTGACCCACTGTTCTTGCCAAGCAGTGCTGCAGTGGGAGTGTGGATCAAAATACTGATTGAACAGAATAAACAGTGTTTTGGCTGCTACAATGGATCAAATGCAGGTGTATTAACTACTTGTCTTGGAATCTGGCTTTAATGAAAAATACATTTAAATTTTTTTTTTATTAAGCATGATTTTCAATGAGTGGGGCACAGTATTCTGTTGAAGAAAGAACTAAGTCTTCCAAAAACCCCACCCGTTAGACTGTTATCAGAATCCATCTTGTAGTGTGCCTTGCAAACAGTCACACAGATAAATATCTGATCTAATCAGGCAGGCAGCCAGGAAAAAAACAGCCCTTTCTCTCATATGACAAAGGCATGGTATGCCGAGCAACAGTAAAGATATATATTATCAGATTAAAAACAGTTAAAATCGTTTCCACTGAAGTCTCAATTAGGTTATTTCAGCCACATTAGTAAACCGGTATTTGTGGAAAAATAGATCAGAATCCTAAGGGACCTGAGAGGAAGAATATAAAATCCTTATACACTAGAGGATGGGAGCAGGCAGCACCATTTTAATACATTTAAACAAGAAGCCGAGCCTGGAAACCTGAGCGCATGAAAATTCTATTATTTTCCTGCTAGCCACCCACTTTGAGACGTGCTAATGTGCTTCTATTTTTGTCTTTGTTCAGTTGGATGACCATTGAATATTTTAATGCAATATTCTTTACACAACAGTGTGATGCGCTCTCTGGCCATAAATAAGCTCACGGATGGGCTCAGAGAAGACCAGGGAGGAAGGTCTCATGGTCAGACCTCTTGGTCAACCCATTGTGGACACAAAGTGCCCACAGAAGTGGCTTCAGGGTTTCATGGAGCTGAAAAGGAAACGGCTGTAGATTGACTGGGCAGTTTATCAGAGCTCAGTTGGCTGTAAGTAGGTAAAATATAAGTGGGTTCAAAAGAATGGAAGCTCATCTCTGGACAAGAAGTTAAAAATGCTTCTTTACCTCCCACTGCACACCCTTAACTAGTCACACCTTATATTAATGTTAAGCCTTCACATGCTTACCTGTAATGGCAGTCATATGACAGGCAAGGTCCAATGAGTCATTATTCTCCTATGCCTTCTCTCTGGGAAGACCCTTCTTGCAGCACCATGACTCTTGCTGGTGATGTGGGCACTGTCTGTTGGCCCCCGAGGTTGTCCATCTGGTTTCCTACAGGGTTGTTTAGCCTTATAATGGCTGTAAACCTCGACATGAAATATGAACAAAGCATATCTCTCTATAGTGTGTACTCAATTAGGAGCACTGAGTGCCATTTCTGTCTGCTGCTTCATTCCTTTGCTATCAGTCACTTCGGACAAGTTTTTCTGACACGAAGAGAAAAATGGTGACAGCGAGGGACCTCCAGCAGATTGACAGCCTCAGCTCTGTTCCTGTGAGCTTTGTGGAGGGGTGTGTGTCTCTTCCCTCCAGTCGGCTCTCAGAGCTCTCCTCACTGAGCTCTGCAGTGTGTAATTTCAGCCCTCTGCCCCCCCCC
The DNA here is from genome assembly GCF_062004578.1 of Staurois parvus. Taxonomy (NCBI): domain Eukaryota; kingdom Metazoa; phylum Chordata; class Amphibia; order Anura; family Ranidae; genus Staurois; species Staurois parvus. Next base: position 265,504 of record NW_028319132.1, read on the forward strand.
CTTTTTTCACAGCTCAAACAAGCTTTATAAATTTAGCAATTTGAATGGATGTAGAAAAGTGAAAACTGCAGATAGACAGGTACAACTTGTGCAGGAAGATTTGATTCATCTCTGTGTATATACCTGAGGCTAGTCGTTTCAGTGGGTATATGTAAAGATTTACAACCACTTTAAAGTGGAGTTCTGGATACCCCCCCCCCCCCCAACAAAAACATTAAAAGTCATCTGCTACAAATACTGTAGCTCCTGACTTTTAGTATTAGGGCACCTACCTGTTCATGAATCCTGCAGTGTCCTCACCCCAAGCCGATTCTTCAATTGGCTATTGAGTGCTGGCACTACCATCTTTACTAAGGGAAACCAGCAGTGAAGCCATGTGGCTTCACAGCCGGTTAACTGCTCAGCATGCGCGTAGCACTCTGCGCTTTGTGAATTGGCCACAGGGCTTGGGGGGGAATGAACTTCAAAAACAGGTACCTGCTCCCCCCCCAAAAGGTGCCAAATGTGGCAGTGGAGGGGGGGAGGAAGCAGAAAAGCAGAGCTTCCACTTTTGGGTGGAACTACACTTTAAAGGACTGATACTGGTCAGGAGAACAGAGGAGAGCAGCAAGAAATTTCTGTAAAAAGACACCTTTTGTGTTCTGTAGTGATATGGAGGATTGATAGAAGGAACTGCTGAGCAGACTGGAGGACCAGAAATCCGACACACCCGGAAGTGTGAGTTTTTTAAGAGAATTCTGGGGACAAATCCTCTTCATTAGAGGGTGTTTTGAAAAAGTATTTACTTCTTTGCAGGTAGCTCTTTCATGAAAGCTTTAATTTAACAGAGTCACCTTAAAATGTTACTATACCCAGGACCCTGCATTCATTATACCTGGTCTCCCAGGACCCTGCATTCACTATATCTGGTCTCCCAGGACCCTGCATTCACTTTATCTGGTCTCCCCGGACCCTGCATTCACTATATCTGGTCTCCCTGGACCCTGCATTTACTATATCTGGTCTCCCCAGACCCTGCATTCATTATATCTGGTCTCCCCGGACCCTGCATTCATTATATCTGGTCTCCCCGGACCCTGCATTCATTATATCTGGTCTCCCCGGACCCTGCATTCAATATATCTGGTCTCCCCGGACCCTGCATTCAATATATCTGGTCTCCCTGGACCCTGCATTCATTATATCTGGTCTCCCCGGACCCTGCATTCATTATATCTGGTCTCCCCGGACCCTGCATTCATTATATCTGGTCTCCCCGGACCCTGCATTCACTATATCCGGTCTCCCCGGACCCTGCATTCATTATATCTGGTCTCCCCGGACCCTGCATTCATTATATCTGGTCTACCCAGACCCTGCATTCACTATATCTGGTCTCGCACAGTACACAGAACATGGAAATGCAATTATCTTAGTAAATATAAACTGCTAAATACCTTTTCTCATCAGCGGTATATAGCAGTCTTGTGACTTCCATCAGTGTCCAACTGGTTAAAGCTTGTAGGAGGAGTTTTCTTTTTACTCTAGGAGGATGCAAAACCCCTGACCTTTGTCTGGACAGTGCTGATTGGACCTGTGCTGTTCACATGCACTCTCCCAAGAAAAAAAAAAACAACCTCTCAAGCAATTTACACCAAACTGAGCATGTGCAGAGAGACTCCACACAATACGTTTTATCAGGAGACAAGAGGGGGACACTGGAAGAAGGGGAGGATCAGAGAAGTCAGCATCAAACAGCATTTTTACACAGGGCAGAGGGTTAACCCCTTAGGTTCCACAGTGAGTATATGAAGCATGCCTTACTGTATATACAGACTGATTTTACTGTTGTGGGTTTAGGAACACTTTAAGGACTTCAGTGCTGTTTGAAATAGATGAATGGGATAATTGCAGGTTATAGCATTTATGTGCGTGACACATGTAGATAAATCTACTGCCAGACATGTATAGGGGTGCAAGAAATATTTCTCATGTGTTGGTATAATCTGCAAAAAGCTGATGATTGAAAATCAAATATCCGTTCCTAAATGTTGTGACTGAAACTTGAAGTACATGTCGGCGAGTGTCCCACTCCTGGTATTCTCATGGAGAAGACATGTAATGGCCTAATATGGTGGCATTATTTCAGAAAACATCGTAGGAACTTTCGGGAATTCACTAAATAATTAGATTGTTTGGAATTTTTTCTTTGGATTTGATTGGTCTTTCCGAGTAATTTTCAGCTTTCTCGCTATGCATGCTGTAAAATGAAGCTGTGGGGTTTTTCCTCGGTCTGTCTGGCTTCCTTAGTTTGGTATATTAGTGTGATTATTATCTGTGCATGTGTGGATCCCTACTTCATCTGTATACATAGACCCTGCTGGGTATTTGTAATATTGTGTATGCTGAAAGTCATGCTGCTCAATACGCTTGTTAATAAAAACTAATGCAGGCCATAGACCAGGGGTGGGCAAACTTTTTGACTTGAGGGCCACAATGGGTTCATATATTGGACCCGAGGGCCGAACTAGCTGCTGGCCGGCCCAGCCACTACCATGCCATCCATAGTAAGTATAGTAATATTCCCCCATAGTAAGCATAGTAATTAATCCCCCATATAGTAATTCATCCCCCATATAGTAATTCATCCCCCATAGTAATTCATCCCCCATATAGTAATTCATCCCCCATATAGTAATTCATCCCCCATAGTAATTCATTCCCCATAGTAATTCATCCCCCATAGTAATTCATCCCCCATAGTAATTCATCCCCCATATAGTAATTCATCCCCCATATAGTAATTCATCCCCCCTATAGTAATTCATTCCCCATATAGTAATTCATCCCCCATATAGTAATTCATCCCCCATGTAGTAACTCATCCCCCATATAGTAATTCATCCCCCCTATAGTAATTCATCCCCCCTATAGTAATTCATCCCCCATATAGTAATTCATCCCCCATAGTAACTCATCCCCCATAGTAACTCATCCCCCATATAGTAATTAATCCCCCATATAGTAATTAATCCCCCATATAGTAATTCATCCCCCCTATAGTAATTCATCCCCCATATAGTAATTCATCCCCCATAGTAATTCATCCCCCATAGTAACTCATCCCCCATAGTAATTCATCCCCCATATAGTAATTAATCCCCCATATAGTAATTCATCCCCCATAGTAATTCATCCCCCATATAGTAATTCATTCCCCATATTGTGTCAATTCACTTACTTTTGCTCCGCGCGTTCCTCTCGCCGTGTTCCCGTGCCGTTCCGGTCTTCAGGGCGGACTGTGAGAGGAGAGGAGTTCGTCACGCTGCCCCGCCTACATCCTGACAGCCAATGTTTGCCACGCTCCGGGGGCCGGATTAAAAGGTCCGCCGGGCCGTATACGGCCCGCGGGCCGTAGTTTGCCCATTGCTGCCATAGACTGTTCGTTTATCGGCCGAATTTAGGTCCGAAAGAATATTCGGCCAATATTCGCACCGTTAGTGGGGCAATGCTGTTGGGCGATTTTTGCGGTTCCTCCTCATTTCTTTTATCGGTCTTGCTGGAAAATTTACGAAAAACGGACGATTTTCCTAATCATTGGTGGCAACAGAACGACCGATATTTCGTTTTTTCGGCCGAAAATTTGGCCGATAAACCATCTATGGCCTGCATAAGGCCCACCTTTTGGAAAAGATAATAAATGTACCTATATTTGCAAGAAAAAAATGTGCATTTATAATTTTTTTTATTTATTGGAACATGTAAAACATTGCACTCTTCATCCAGCTCTCTGTCCATACCGAGGTTCGGGCTTTCAGTTGGAGAGCTGGAAGTAAGTGTCCATGGACTAAGGCTGGCCATACATGGGTCGAAATTCGACCAATTTTTCGTACGGACCTAAGAATAATTGGCAGATTTTCGCTCTGTTAGTGGGTCAATAGCACCGACCGATTTTCGTGTTTCCTCCCCTTTTCTGTGAACAGGCATGTTGGAAAATTTGTGAAAAATTACCAATTTTCGACTCAATGATGGTCAAATCATACGATTGATTTTACAAAAAGAATGTGTATGAGCCGTGACCTGGAAGGAACAGAAGTTTCACATGTTACATGTTATATGGGGTGGACTTTATGACTTGGTCGGGTGATTTTCGAAATCGGTGATGTCACCATTGGATTGCCGAGCGAACAACATTTCCAATTATTGGACAAAAAATTGTTCGGAATTCGAAACCATGTATGGCCTGTATAAATGTGTGATGATTATTGCACTTGTGTTCTTTTGAGGACTTCAAGTGTGTCTGCTGCAGTGACAGTCTTGACTTGTAGTTCATTCATTCACAGATCTTTGTAAAAGAATGATGCGGTTTTGTAGGTATAAATAGAATAAAAAAATAATAATTTCATGGAATATCTTTGTATGCTTGTTTCAGCCATCAGAGGGGAGCTCTCTCCCCTTTCAGCATGCTTTTCAGATGTATCCATATTTGCTTTGCTGAAAGAAACCATTTGTTTACAGAGCTCCATCAGAGCAGTAGCTTACCTCCCTTTCCATATTTCCTACAGATGGCTCCTATATGTAGTTTGAACTAGACGGAGAAAAAGGAAAAAAATTATTAGAAGGAAAGAACACACACACGCACACACACACGCACGCACGCACACACACACACACACACACACACACCATTATGATGACCAGCTGCCAAAGGAGTCCTGACCCATCAAGGCATGGAGTCCACTAGAACTCTTAAGGTACTCTGTGGTATCTGGCAGGAAGCCGCCAGTATCAGAACTTTTAAGCAGCTGCTTATTTACCGCAAAACGAACAAGCCGTTTGCCTCGGGTGGCAATTTGCAGGGGTGCTGGTGGGGGGCGCCCGATTCTTGTGTTGCCTAGGGCAGCACAAGAAATTAATACACCACTGCTTTTAAGGCCTGGACCTTGCTAGGTGGTGCTTCCATGGATTGGACCTGTTTTTTCAGCACATCCAACAGATGCTCAAATGGTATGAGATCTAGAGAATTTAGAGGCCAAGTCAACACCTCAAACTCATTGTTGTGTTCCTCAAACCATTCTTAAACCATTTTTGCAGTGTGGTAGGGGTGCATTATGCTGCTGAAAGAAGCCACTGCCATCGGGGATTGCCGTTTCCATGAAGGACTGTACGGAAAAATTCATCCACTGAAAAAAAGGAAAAGGTTGGAGTACCACACTAGTTTCTAAGATTTTATTCCACAACAAAATCCAATGTGTTTCAGGGCTCAACACTCCCCCTTCATCAGTGCTTCTAGATGATTAACCATAGGATGAGAAACACTCTCCTGGACTATAAGTCGGAACTTAAGTGTGTTTTATGCAGCCTGCAGCCTTTGTGTGCGGAGGGGGAAGAGGATGGGCCACCATTCATCCATTGGGGGTGATGAGGAATGAAGTCCTGAATATGCTTCACGCTAGTTAAAGTTTTATACACTGCTGAGGACTCTCTCCGTCACCATGTGACACAGTTGGACCTATTACCTGTAATATGAAAGGAATGGCAGTAAGTCACCTGTTTCTCCATACCTGCAGGTATCATAGAGGTATTTTCTGTAACCCTACATTGGGAAGCTGGGAACTGAAAATGGGGGGGGGGGTAGATTGACAAAAACCTGTAGCGTTTCCCATGGTTTGCCTTTGCAATCAGTATTAAACCCAAAAACAAAAAATGTATATATTGTAGCTTAACCAATAATTTAAGCTGATCCTGCCAGTAGCTCTTTTACTATTAACGTTCTGTAACAGACTAGGCTTTCCAGTAAAAGTGGCAGTTTGGGGGTTAAGACTAACCTTTTAAATTGCTGTAACTGCTTAAAAAATGTTAGCTGAAGCTCAGCTTTAATCTATTAGTCGAGTCAATCTAAATCTGTTGGTGCATCGAATGCTACCTTCTCTCCAAACTCACAAAGCTGCTGTCCAGTGGTGTTTCTGTGGCTCCTCCATCGACAGTAGAGACACCCTTCGACAAGATGTGTGTTGCTGGCATGATCACTGGGTGCAAATAGAGGTTAAAGAAAACTAATAAAGGTGCCACGTTTAAGGAATGGTAAGCTGCAATATATTACATTTTGTTTTGGGTTCAATACTGATTTAAAGTTACTAAACCCACACCCGTAAAATCAGTCTGTATATGTAGTAAAGTATGCTAGTTATACTCACTGTAGAACCTAAGGGTTTAATCCGCTGCATTGTGTGAAAACGCTGTTTGATAGTGACTCCTCTGATCCTCCCCTTCTTCCAGTGTCCACCTCTTATCTCCTGATAAGACATATCGTGTGGAGGCACTCTGCACATGCTCAGTTTGGTGTGTATTGCTTGAGAGGGTTTTTTTTTTTTCTTGGAAGAGTGCATGTGATCATCACAGGGCCAATCAGCACTGTGCAGACAGAGGGTCACAGGTTCTGCATCCTCCTAGAGCAGAAAGAAAACACCTCCTACAAGCTGTAACCAGTGCTCTCCTTAACACTGATAGAAGTCACAAGACTGCTCTAACTGACGAGAAAAGGTATTTAGCAGTTTATATTTACAAAAATAATCACATTTCCATGTTCTGTGTAATGTGGGAGACCAGATATAGTGGATTCAGGGTCCGGGGAGACCGGATGTGGCGAATGCAGGGTCCGGGGAGACCGGATGTGGCGAATGCAGGGTCCTGGGAGACCGGATGTGGCGAATGCAGGGTCCGGAGAGACCGGATGTGGCGAATGCAGGGTCCGGAAAGACCGGATGTGGCGGATGCAGGGTCCGGGGAGACCGGATGTGGCGAATGCAGGGTCCGGGGAGACCGGATGTGGCGGATGCAGGGTCCGGGGAGACCGGATGTGGCGGATGCAGGGTCCGGGGAGACTGGATGTGGCGGATGCAGTGTCCAGGGTTTAGTAACACTTTAATGTTAAACTCTGCATTTTAGTGGAAGTGTCAAGTTTTGGAGGAAACAATGAATGAGTGCTAATGATATGTAATAGTTAAAGGGGGCATAGGTGACTAGGGGAGTTTAGTTTGGCTATGGGGCTCCAAAAACCGATGTTCGGTGCTGTGTGTTAGATATCCAAGAATAACATACGGTACCTGCCGCTGTCACTTCTCCGCCTCCACCCTGCTCATAGGATAATCATACATCGTCATCCCACCGCAGATGTGAGCACACAAGTAGCTATAGGGCTGGATCAGAAAACAACCTGGTTCTCTTGCAGGATACGGAGTTTGTCAGATCTGGCTGAAGAGAGTTACAGTTCACATGCACGCTTCATCTGTCATATATCCGTTTGCCCAGATTGCTGCTTTAATCAGCTGAAAATAACATAGATGGCTTTGAAATTGTTGTCTGAGGGTCTTCTAACCCGACCAATTGATGATGTCTAGGCAATCGCATCTTCTGATGTGACAATTTGCAGCCTATTGGCAGAAGATTACTGAACAACTTCATTGGAACAATTTGAATTATGTTCAGATTTCACTTTGTATCTGAGTATATTTTGTTCTTGCTAACTTAGATTGTTAGACGTAAATTTTTAACGTCTTGAAACAAGAATGATAAGAGAGGTTCACCTATAATAACTGATAACTATTACAAGGTAATGTTACTTACTTGAACTACTCCCCAGGACCTAAAGTTGTCTGCATACACTGTATCTTCATGTATATCCCCCAAACACCCCTAAAACTGATGACATTTTTGTGTAAAGCTGGCCATGCGTAGATTCAATTTTGCATTGTGGTTGGCCCTTTCTGCACCCTCCTACCTAAGATCCTTTGAGGAAATGAAGGAGCTGGGCAGAAAATTGGCAGGCAAATAGGGACTTTGACTTCATCCAGTCAGATATCGGAATCGAATTGCCGCAGTGGCAAACCTGTCCATCCTCGGCGTATTTTGTGGGTGGAGAAATCTGATTTTTTTTTTTTTTTTTAGCCTGCACTCAATAGATAACTGTAATTGCATTAGACGGACTGAGCAAAGTCCTGCCAGTGTGTGAGAAGGGTGAATGTCACTCAGTCTGTCTTCCACAAAGCCGGCTGCCCATACCGTCACATTAGCTGCTATATTCTCTCGTTGTGCCAGTTTTGGCATTTCAGTACCTGTCTTCCCACCAGCAATGGCTATATCAGCATGTCTGGGAAAACCACTTGCCTAATTTCTCCTTTCCCCTCCTCAAGTCGACATATGTCAGCTTCAAGACCTTGACTTGCGTGAGTGACAGGCGCAGCTACCACAGGTAGGCCATGGGAACATTTGGCACTTTCTGTTTATTGATATTTATGGTTTAAAGTTGTTCTACTGGTAAAGTAATAGTCTGTTATGTATTTTTTATTGGTATTTTGTTCAAATAAAGTCTGTCCAAAGTTATTTTTTGGTTAACTATATACCTTTCAGCTACAGGTGTACTTCAGTTTACGAAATTAATGCGTTGTCCGGGACGTTTCGTATTGCGAAAAATTTGTAAACCAAAATGCAGTTTCGTGCTTGTATAGTCATATGCAATTTACATAATAATGGCTCATAGGTTTTTAGATCTGGTTCATAATTCTGGGTGAGATTTGTCCAGGCCTGACTTAGATTCCCTCCAACCCACCTTTTTCCTTAGACTACCTTTTTAAAAAGCCAGACATTGATCCCCTGGATCATGGGTAGGAGCCGTTACCACCTGAAATGTAGTGAATCTAAAGGCTACTGCTAAGGAAAATCTTGTTTCAAGCAGCATGGCCTAGTCATGTGTTACATTCATGTAAGCAAGTTGTTCCTGACTGTACATAGAGCTTTTGGGTGTTTGGTCTATATCAGTGGTCTCCAAACTGTGGCCCGAGGGCTGGATGTGGTCCTTTACTTAGCTTTATCTTGCCCTTGGGGCATTATTCCACCAAATGAAACCAATGATGGGGCACCATTCCCCCTACTGACACCATCAATGGGGCACTTCTCTACCCATTAATACCAACAGTGGGGCACTATTACTCCCATTAAAACCAAGCACTAATGCTGGGGCATCTTCTACTCCCACTGGCCACAGCCAGCCCTCCCAAAGCCTGAAGCACAGTAAACTGGCCCTTTGCTTAGACACTTTGGAGACCCCTGGTCTAGATTAAATCGAATGAGCAACTCCAATAGGGAGCAGAATTATCAGAACAAAGGTGGAAGTCAGGAGGCTGCATTACTGAGAAGAGGTCTTCTCTTCTGTAAAGGCATTACATAGGTCTTTTTCAGAGGCTACTGGGTTAAGTGCTGTATGACCATGCCCCCCTTTCCCCATTGACTCCCACAGGGTTAATGTACAAAGTCTTTAAGGGCTAAGTTTACCTTTTCCAGAAAACAGTCTATGCAGTCATGGTGCCCCAGTAGATATTTCATAGCTGTGCACTTTGAAAATTGTTAATTAATTTTGTTGTCATACCTGGCCCCTGCCCCTTCCCGGGATCCTTGCCAAAAAACTCCCAGTTAGACTAACCGTTTCAATTCAGGTAGAGCCTCATTTATTATATGGAGAAATTGGTTCACAGTGCGTGTAGTACTAAATGTTTTTTGTTGGGCACAGGTTTCTATACATATAATGGAAAAAGTCATTCAGAAGTCCCAAAAGATTTGCTGCTGGGTTTTAGGTGTAGTAAACTGCAAGTGGTCTTCTAGGGTTACGTGTATCAGAGACCAGTAGTGGTTCAGGTGCAAGCAAGTCAAGAAAAATTACAGAGGAGCAACTGCAAGTCTACACCAGAGTCAGTTGGCTGTGAGGGATAATGCCAATTTATGTATCTGCTCTGAAGTGTAGTAAGTGCACTGTAGGAACCGAAGTTTTACAAATTGGTTTCCTATTCTTTTAATTTTGGTAAAATTGGTTAGTTCTTTTATCCCAAAGACCCCACAACTGGAGCAGGAGGCTGTGGTATATAATGCTACTTCTGTACCTGCTCTAGTATGTGGTAGAGGCAATATAGGAACCTAAACTGTACAAACTGGTTACAGAATTGGCAGGACTGTTTACAGCTACTTGGTCCCACAGATCAGCTTTGAGTGCCAGTAGATACCAGGACCATTTTTAAAGAGCGTTTTGGAAAATCTGGGAAGTAAGGGTTTGCAGAAAACTAGATTCAGTATGATGGTGGTTAGCATCTTTGAGTAGTTGTTCCAGCCAGTGGTGTATTTAGATTTTGTGCTGCCCTAGGCAACACAGAAATTGGCACCCCCCCCCACAGAAAGAGCCTGACATTGACCAAGAGCACCCCTGCCCTTCACACGAGCCTTCCACTACCACTGCCCCTATACACCAGCCACCATCCCCCATGGCGAGAGAGAGACACTCACCTTCACAGCTCTGGACATCCCCAGGAATGAGAGTCTGGCTGTGCATACACCGTCATGAAACAGACAGCATCTCTCTGAACCCACCAGGTCCCCATGCCGCGCGTGTCCCTTCTTCCAAGGGGCAGTGCTGCCCCCCTGAAAAATGCCACCCTAGGCAAATGCCTTGTTTGCCTTGTGGTAAATACACCCCTGGTTCCAGCACTGACAAGGTCAGAGTAACTGAATAAAGGTATCATTTTTGGTAAAGGCGCACATACAGTACATGGTATTATGCTGTATATGTTGTGAAAGTTTCAGTAGAGACAATTTGATATTAGGCTTCTTTCCTTTGATAAATGTACAGAGACTTGTGTATCCGGAATATCAATATAAAACGTAGATAGATTTCCAGCCCTTGTCCATAGTCATCAGATAGTGGAATGAGCATCTGGGTAAGCTTATAAAGAGTTTTGGATGCTTAATTTACTTCCATTGTGTCCTCCATGCTAGTGCTGAAAGGATGGAACAGAAAGTGGCAATAGGATTAGATCAGATTTCATTCACCTTACATCCTCTCCATTTTGTTGTCAGATGGGCTTTGAGATACGCAGCTGCAACTGGTAATGAGGTGTCATTTTGATAAGGAAGCCAATACCAGGGTATTACTTTGTATATCTGTAGTTGTTTTGCTTTTCGTAACCTTTTTTCTTGCTTTGGACATGAGATCCAACTCGCTATGGTCAGGTAGTCTTGGGTATACACACATGCTTTATATCTCTTGTATATTTAGTGGACTGGAAGCCAAAGTATATAGTTACGTGTATTGTGGTCCAAAGACACAGTGGTACAAGGAGTTCTTTTCATATTTTTATTTTTTTTTTGTATTACAAAGTTGTCTTACCCTAGGTTCACATCTGTGCGGGTGGTGCCGCTGCGGATCCGCACGAAAATCCGTGCTGCCGCACCACCCGCACAGAGAATTGTGGACCCGCGGGTGCAATTAGTTCTAATGGCACACCGCCTGCACTAGGAAATGTAACCGTACTGGGGACCGAGGTTCCCGTGCGGGCTGCGTTTTCCAAAGAAGTGCAGGGACTTCTTTCCTTGCGTGTCACGGGGCACGGGAGTCCATTCAAATGAATGGGCTCTCTTGCCCGTGCAAAAGGCGGACCGCACGGCCGCATATGTGTGAACCTAGGGTTAGTATATAATACAGTACAATTAAACTCTATCTACAGTGAGGAACAGAAGTATTTAAACACCCTGCGATTTTGCAAGTTCTCCCACTTAGAAATCATGGAGGAGTCTGAAATTCACATTGTAGGTGCATTCCCACTTTGAGAGACACAAAAAAAAAATTCAGAAAATCACATTGTATGATTTTTAAAGAATTTATTTGTCTTGCACTGCTGAACATAAGTATTTGAACACCTAAGAAACAGCAAGAATTCTGGCTCTCAAAGACCTCTTACTGTGCCTTTAAAAAGTCCACCTCTACTCCACTCATTAATCTAACTTAGTAGCACCTGTCTGAGCTCTTTAAAGACACCTGTCCACCCCACAATCAGTCAAGATGCCAACTACTACCATGGGCAAGACTAAAGAACTGTCAAAAGACACCAGAGACAAAATTGTGGACCTCCACAAGGCTGGAAAGGGCTATGGGGCAATTGCCAAGCAGCTTGGTGAAAATAGATAAACTGTTGGAGCAATTGTTAGAAAATGGAAGGGGCTAAAGACGACTGTCAGTCTCCCTCGGACTGGGGCTCCATGCAAGATCTCACCTCGTGGGGTATCACTGATGATAAGAAAGGTGAGGAATCAGCCCAGAACTACAAGGGAGGAGCTGGTCAATGACATGAAGAGAGCTGCGACCACAGTTTCAAAGGTCACTGTCGGTAGAACACTACGCCGTCATGGTTTCAAATCATGCATTGCACGGAAGGTTCCCCTGCTCAAGTCATGACATGTCCAGGCCCGTCTGAAGTTTGCCAATGACCATCTGGATGATCCAGAGGAGGCATGGGAGAAAGTCATGTGGTCAGATGAGACCAAAGTAGAACTTTTTGATCTAAACTTCACTCGTCGTGTTTGGAGGAAAAAGGATGAGTTGCATCCCAAGAACACCATCCCTACTGTGAAGCATGGGGGTGGTAACATCATGCTTTGGGGGTGCTTTTCTGCAAAGGGGACAGGACGACTGCACTGTATTAAGGAGAGGATGAATGGGGCCATTTATTGTGAGATTTTGAGCAACAACCTCCTTCCCTCAGTCAGAGCATTGATGATGGCTCGTGGCTGGGTCTTCCAACATGACAACGACCCGAAGCACACAGCCAGGATAGCCAAGGAGTGGCTCCGTAAGAAGCATATCAAGGTTCTGGAGTGGCCTAGCCAGTCTCCAGACCTAAATCCAATAGAACATCTTTGGAGGGAGCTGAAGCTCCGTGTTGCTCAGTGACAGCCCCGAAACCTGACAGATCTAGAGGAGATCTGTGTGGAGGAGTAGGCCAAAATCCCTGTTGCAGTGAATGCAAACCTGGTCAAGAACTACAGGAAACATTTGACCTCTGTAATTGCAAACAAAGGCTTCTGTACCAAATATTAACACTGGTTTTCTCAGTTGTTCAAATACTTATGTTCAGCAGTGCAAGACAAATAAATTCTTTAAAAATCATACAATGTGATTTCCTGAATTTTGTTTTTTAATTCTGTCCCTCAGAGTGGGAATGCACCTACAATGTGAATTTCAGACCCCTCCATGATTTCTAAGTGGGAGAACTTGCAAAATCGCAGTGTGTTCAAATACTTCTGCTCCTCACTGTACATACATGCCCTCTAATGATGACTGTGTGGTATATATCAGGGTGGGTTTACTGATGGTAACAGCCACAAACCCTGCCTGCATAGTCTGTGTTAAATTGTCCACTTGTGTTCTCCATTTGGAATCCCATGTGGCAGAGGAGTAATACAGAAGCACAATTTGGAGACCGGAACTATGTTATCATCCTGTAACCGAGTGCCTGAATAATTCATAGCAGAATCACCAGGTATTGCCTTGATTACAGCTGCAGATTTAAATATTTTGAAGCTACATTAACATGTTTAATCTTATTTGGGGTTTTAGTGATTGAGTTTTCATATACTTTAAATGGTATCCGTCCACACAGAAATATAGGAACCAGCATATTGGTTTGTTTGTGAGTTTCCGGGTTCTTCACTACTGGTGAGTCACTGAACTACAACAAGCATGGTCTTATAAAATGTTCCAACACCTAATAAGTACATGTTTGTTCCAGGTCAGTGACTCACCAAGTAGTAATGGAGGACTAGGATGACAAACCTAGAGTAAGCAGCATCACAAATGAGTCCATAATGGCAGTTCTGTGTTTCTTTAACCAGCTTTTTAAGCCAGGTTATGGAGAAATACTTGCCTATTTTCGACAGAACAGTTTTTACTTGTTCTTGCACAATGCCTCACCTACAAAATGTTATGGTACAGGATTACTCAAATTTTCACTGAGCCTGTACTGATTGAGAATATTCGACAACCCAAATTCTAAAAAAAAACTGGGATGCTGTGTATAATCTACATTAAAAAAAATGCGATGATTTGCAAATCTCAAACTAATTTTTTTCTTTCAATATGTTAAGTTTCAGCAAAATTAGTACAAAAAATGAGAGAGACTGTACAAATAGTCGTGGAAGACTAAGCCACAGGGCAATTGAAAAGGGACAGTAATGAAGGTTACATTGCACCTATATGTCCTGGGTATTTACCCATGCAAAAAGGTCACAAACCAATTACAGGCAGTCCCGAACATCTGACTTACATACAACTCATACTTAAGAGTGGAGGTAGCGTGGCGTCACGGTGGAACCAGAAACCGTCGGACGGCCATCTTGCTACTCACCACATGCTGCCACCTACTGTCTGGCAGACCTGTTTGCAATCCCACATCATTGCATGGCCAGTTAACCCTTCCCTATGCTATAATTGCAGAATTATGCTATTTTTTTACACAACTAGAGAACCTGAATTTAAATCTCTTTCAATTCCCTGTATACAGCACCACTGAGACTGGGAGCAGGAGAGTGGAGCTAGGAGCCAGTCAAGTGGGCTAGGTATGAATGAACGTGCTTAAAGAAAAATATTGCAGAGAGATTACCCATCGATCTACTCCTGCCATTTTACTGACAGTCACTTCCCTGAAGATCAAGAGATGTCCTCACCCGAGCCAATTCTTCAGTCTGATTTGGGTGCAGAAGCCGGCATCTTGGGTAAGGTAAACCGACAGCGAAGCCTTTTTGGCTTCACAGCCAGTTTCCTACTGCGCATGCATGAGCCATGCTATGTTGTGTGACTGGTCCTGCAGTCTTCGGGGACCTGTGTGTGTCCCAGAAGGCTGCAGAGGGACAGAGGAGGGGCCAAAAGATCACCACAGTGATATTACCCAGAAGTGGGAGCGGGTTCCTGTCTAAACTAGGTACCCCCCCCCCCCCCAAAAAAGAAAGAGCCAAATGCGGCAATTGAGGGGGGAGGGTGCAAGCAGGGGCGGACTGACCATTTGGAAACTCGGGCACTGCCCGAGGGCCCGGGGTCAGTAGGGGGCCCCATGAGATGCCCCTGGTACCTTTTTCATAGGCTTTTTTGAGTTTGGGAAAGGATACAGGGGCCCCATGATCCCCTATTGCCCGGGAGCCCCATGAGTTGCCAGTCCGCCCTTGGGTGCAAGCAAGCAGAATTTCCCCTTTTGGGCGAAGCATGGCTTTAGCTGGTGTCAGTATAAAGTATATGTTCACCTTTTTAGAAAAAATTAAAAGGTGAACTAATATACACCCTCCCCAGGCCTGGTCCCGGCTGTAGTTCCCTCCATGGGTGATGAGCTGTTGGTGCCCATGCAGCCTTTGTAGCAGTATGGGGATTTGAAATCCCCACTCTTCTTCTACTTTCTGCAGTACTTCCGGGATGAATCAGAGCAATTCTGGTCATTGGTGGCACCGAGAATTATTCTGATCTGTCCTGGAAGCCCTGAAGAAAGAAGGGTTATGAGTGGGAATTTCAAATCCCTGGACTGCTACACCGGCTGCATGGACACTGACAACTCATTGCCCACAGAGGGATGTACAAAGTACAGTGTGGGATGGGTGAAGGGGGCGGGGGGTTAGTTCACATTTTCATTTTTTTTTACTGAAAAGGTGAATTAATCCTTTGGGTGGCTTTACAGTAAATCTCACATCTTGATGAACAAAAATACAAAAGCTTTAATAAATAGCTCATGTATATGTACTTCATTTGTGTATTTTCCGGTTTGCCTACATTTCAGCTTTAAATTATCAGGTTAGGTAGGAAATTTAAAATAGAAGTCCAACCATTGTCATTTTATGGTCCCATTTTTCTTTCTATGGCAGCTCACAAAGAGCAATACTCTGCTGCTAAAGTTCCATAGATACCAAATATCTCCATTTACATATTGTATATGTGTAGGAAGTGTATGGACTCATTCAATAAAGTAAAGATGAATGGAAAACACAATAACCTCTAATACCGATCTGAATTTGTCTTCTAGGTGACTGTACATAATGACTAAGCATTGCTCTACCATATCAAATCAGCCCTGTGGTGTAAATTATATGCAATTTTTGATTGAAGATCAGGACGTATTGAGCTTGAGGTGTACATGAGTTAGTGAGGCTGATGCACTAAGGTCCTAGTAACAGTGAAGGCCGATGGCAAAAATCTATGATTCTTTCTGTCAGAGTAACTAGCCTGAATCCTGCCAGCTAAGAGAGAACTTGTCTCAGACGCTTTTTATTAATTCCCCCAATTGCGTGCAAACAGCTCGCAGCCTGATTAGAAACCTGTACAAATCAATGGCTGGCGCCACTACCATTCGCATGTAACTGCTAATACCAGTGCTTACATGCACATAGGGCTCCTGGCTGGTCCAGGATCACACATTTTGCACCCAGGGCTGGATGTTCTCGCTGAACTCAAACCGAACACAGCTAATCCTCCAGTTTGTATGCGGCCGTAGCACAGAGTACTGTTGCATCAGATGCGCAGGATTTAAATGCATTCAAATGTTGCCCGTCTAAATGAGCAAATTCTTGTTGACTTTGAATATCCAATCGTGCAGATTTTTTTGATACGATTTTAATAATCAATGTAAATATTTATTCGATTTTTTTTGTTGTTTTTTTTTTGTTTTTTTTAGTAAAGATTCTCAACTCATCCATGGGCAGGAAGTAATGCACATACAGTGCCTTGAAATAGTCTTCATTCCCCTTGAAATTTTCCCTATTTTGTCATGTTACAGCCAAAAACGTAAATGTATTTTATTGGGATTTTATGTGATAGACCAACACAAAGAGGCACATAATTGTTAAGTGGAAGGAAAATGATAAATGGTTTTCAAAATTTTTTACAAATATGTGAAACTTGTGGCCTGCATTTGTATTCAGCCCCCCCGAGTCAATACTTTCTAGGACCACCTTTTGCTGCAATTGCGGCTGCAAGTCTTTTTGGGGATGTCTCTACCAGCTTTGCACATCTAGAGAGAGACATTTTGCCCATTCTTCTTTGCAAAATAGCTCAAGCTCTGTCAGATTGGATGGAGAGCGTCTGTGAACAGCAATTTTCAAGTCTTGCCACAGATTCTCAATTGGACTTAGGTCTGGACATTGACTGGGCCATTCTAACACATTAATATGCTTAGATCTAAACCATTCCATTGTAGGTGTGGCTGTATGTTTAGGGTCATTGTCCTGCTGGAAGGTGAACCTCCACCCCAGTCTCAAGGCTTTTGCAGACTCGAACAGGTTTTCTTCTAAGATTGCTCTGTATTTGGCTCCATCCATCTTCCCATCAACTCTGACCAGCTTCCCTGTTCCTGCTGAAGAAAAGCATCCCCACAACATGATGCTGCCACCACCATGTTTCACGGTGGGGATGGTGTGTTCAGGGTGATGCGCAGTGTTCGTTTTCTGCCACACATAGCGTTTTGCTTTTACGCCAAAAAGTTCAATTTTGGTCTCATCTGACCAGAGCACCTTCTTCCACATGTCTGCTGTGTCCCCCACATGGCTTTTCGCAGACTGCAAACATGACTTCTTATGGCTTTCTTTCAACAATGGCTTACTTCTTGCAACTCTACCATAAAGGCCAGATTTGTGGAGTGCACGACTAATAGTTGTCCTGTGGTAAGATTCTCCCACCTGAGCTGTGGATCTTTGCAGCTCCTCCAGAGTTACCATGGACCTCTTGGCTGCTTCTCTGATTAATGCTCTCCTTGTCTGGCCTGTCAGTTTAGGTGGATGACCATGTCTTAGCAGGTTTGCGGTTGTGCCATGTTCTTTCCATTTTCGGATGATGGATTAAAATTGCTCCGTGAGATGTTCAACGCTTGGGATATTTTTTTATGACCCAACCCTGCTTTAAACATCTCCACAACTTTATCCATGACCTGTATGATGAGTTCTTTGGCCTTCATGATGCTATTTGTTCACTAATGTTCTCTAACAAACCTCTGAGGGCTTCCCAGAACAGCTGTATTTTTACTGAGATTAAATTACACACAGGTGGACTATTACACACAGGTGGACTCTGTGTACTAAATAGGTGACTTCTGAAGGCAATTGGTTCCACTAGATTTTAGTTAGGGGTATTCGAGTAAAGGGGGCTGAATACAAATGCACGCCACACTTTTCAGATATTTATTTGTAAAAAAAATTGAAAACTATCATTTTACTTCCACTTCACAATTATGTGCCACTTTGTGTTAGTCGTCCACATAAAATCCCAATAAAATAAATTTATGTTTTTGGTTGTAACATGACAAAATGTGGCAAATTTCAAGGGGTATGAATACTTTTTTAAGGCACTGTACATGTGAAGTTGAATGGTAGAGACCCTAACAAGCAACAAAAGAGTTATAGCAGATTAACGTATATATTGAAATCCGAACTCTGAAAATGAACATGGATATTCTTCTTAGGGGATTGAGTATAGGATATCTATCAAATTTGCAAGATGAGATATACTGTACGTATATCCACCACTTCTTACTTTGTTGTCATGCAATGTAACTTGAGTGGTAAAATACTTTCACTTGCACAGTTTAGCAATACTCTGTAGTGATGCCTTCTTTAAAAAAAGAATTTATTAAAAAATACTTAACTGCATTCGTAAATCAGTCCAACTGTATCAGTGCTGCTAATATTCATTATATGAAACAGGATTTTTCCATTTTAAAGTTTTTTCTTTTATTTGGTTGGACGTGCATTTTGTTTTATGGCACATGATATAAACTTGTTCACCCCAAGTTTAAAGACCTGAGCTCTACCCATCTACATATATGACACTTACATACCCTCACCCCCTCCCCCCAACCCCCACCACACCCTTCTTTTCACATATAGTAATAGCCACAGCCTCTTTGGACCTTGTGCTCTGAGTTACACACCAACTCAACTCCTACACATGCTCATATCTGTCCCTCCCCCCCAGCTGTCATACTTGCAGCTTCCTTATCAGCTAGTATCTGCTGGATGAGCACAATGTTGTAATAGGTGTAGATGATGAGATTGCCACTCTGTTATCCCCACCATTTTCCTCCGCGGAGAAGAGTGGCCTGGGTAGTCTGCCATTCACCTTAAAGCGATAACAAAGTTTTTTTCGTCTTAAAATAAAAAGAGGTTATACTTACCTGCTCTGTGCAATGATATAGCACAGATCGGCCCTTTACCCCCTTCTTCTGGAGTCTTCCACTGCCATTGTCTGTTCCTACTCTCCCCTGAGTGCCCCCTCAGCCAGCTGGCTACTGAAGGGGCACTCGTGGGTGTGCTTCCCAGCCAAGTTATGTGTGTCTATAGACACACACAGCATGGCTTAGCCACGCCCCTGTTCCTTTCTCACAAGATTTGACTGACAGCAGCAGGAACCGGATAGAACAGCTGTCTATAGATGGTGCGAGTTTCTTTTCTGCAGGAAAGAAAGTCTCTCGATTTCCCCATCAACATGGTCAGTGTAGATGCAGGAATCTTTCCTGCGGAGCCATCAGGGAGCCATCCCACCGCCACTGGCAATAACTGCATGTGTTCTCTCTGTCCAATCTAAGCACTGAAAGTGTGATCTCTGTAATTTACTGTTGTGATGAGATAGTGATAACTCCAATCTTAGTTGAATAACACAATCAGTGACTCAACCCAGATGACACCTTGTAGATCTTCTGAAGTTTATTCCATAAACTGAGAGAATCTTACAACAATGAACATCAGACAGGTCAACAGATTATAATGTGATCTGCTTCATGACATGAGGCTTAAAGCTGAAATGCATTTTTGGGAAAAGGGGTGGGCTATGTATACAGCAAGAACTAAACCAAAGGAAAGGGAGGAACAGAGACAGAATACAAAGAACACTTAAAGGAATATGACAGTCATGTGAAACATGACAGCATGAAAAATAACAGGCTGGTTTTACCCAAATCATACCATAGTTGATTTGGGTACAATCAGCCTGCCCATAGATGGTTGGAATCTCGGCCAATTCCGTAAGAACCGGCAGAGATCTGAACCATCTATGGGCAGGCTAATTGTACCCAAATTGATTGGGCAGCTTTAGTGGGCCATTTTATTTTTCTTTACCTTAATGCAGAGAATGCATTCGGGTAAAAAAAAATGTTTTGACTTTAGAACAACTTTAAATGAACCCATTCATGGATGGGCACACGTTTTGTTACCCATGTTTTGTATGTGTTGAATCATTTGTTAAAAAAGAGGATTACCAAAATGTTTTGGCCTGCAAGAAAGCAAGCCAGTCTCGCACAGTCCCCTGTCTGTAGGTTGCAGACAACAAGCTATTCACTCCTTACAATGCCTATTTATTGAACAGTCAAAGCATAAAGTGGCAATCAGTCAGAACAGCAGGTGAATGCAGGTGGAGCAATTCACTGAGAGTAAATAATACAATTATTCCCCGGCACCATTCCAGCCGTAACCTGCACAGAGTACACAATGAACTCTGCCCCATCAACAGTGAGACTAGAATGTGAGACTAGAACATGAGACCACCCCTCCTCTCCCGGGAGAAGACGTACATTGTATTATTCAAAGTACTGTTAAGCAGGGTGGATTTGATTTAAATCAAACTGATTTAAATCACAATTTAAATCACGATTTAAATCACTAGTCAGTAAGGCTTGATTTAAATCCCAGTTTTCTACATAAAGACTAATTCTTGCTGGTATAACTTTAATATGCAAGTAGATGAAGATTTTTAGAATAACAACTTTTCATATTAGTTTTTTTATCCCCAGTTTAATAGGTTAATCATTCATATTTGGACAACTTTTCTGTTGTACTTAGGAAGGAGAAAAATAATCATTACCTTAATAATAACAATTTAAATAGATTTATTCAGCTGAAACAATAACATTCCAGCATATGTTATTTGCTTAAACATCCATGTTTGTTAACTAATTTGGCTAAACAAAATATTTATATTTTAAGAAACTTAGACTGTCAGCCCCTTCCTCCTCACACTTAGTTTCACTTTCTTCTTGTGCAGATCTATTCCACTCCAAACAATCAGAAAAATATTGTTTCTATTCCATTCACTGAATTTCTTGAAACTTAGCACTGAAGGGGTTGATTCTGTATTCATAGGTTTGTAGAAGTTAGGATTAAGGTCTTTTTCTTAACTCTGTTCATGTTATAACATTTTTGCTGTGAAGAAGAGGCATGTGATCTCCGCTGAGTCAAATTCAGTTATGAAAACTGCAAAAGTAAACCAAGCATCTGTGATAATATCTTGTAGGCAGAGAAACTGCCCAATAATCTTACAAAAACCTCTGGAAGAGCATGACATTGTGAATGGATTCATGGAATTTATTTACCAAAAAATTAAACATATACAGCCTTAATCTACATAATTAAAAAACTAATCTTTATTTCATGATGGAATAACCTTTGGATGGTAATATATTTTCCTCAAAAAGCATTTTATTTAAAAAAATCTGATTTAAATTAAAAAAACCTGATTTTAAATAAAAAAAATCAGATTTAAATCAAAAAAATCAGATTTTTAAAAAAAATTATTGATTTTTATCCACCCTGCTGTTAAGGCTACTCAATAAAAAAAAATAAACACACAGCATTTTAATTGTGAGTATTATCCTGATTGGCGTTCTTTACCTCTTTTCTTACATCTAGGGCAATTGGCTTTTAATAGAAGTCCTTTTAAGTATGAGGATTTCATGCTTTTGTTCATAGATGCCCAAGCAATATTTAACAGTTTCTACAGTGGAATGAAGTCTAGTTTAGGCTGGGCACATCACTCTCTCCACATTCCCAGGCTTGTTTCCTGACCTCACCCATGACCTTGAGTTGGGTCTGAGAGGGTGCTGTGTCTACTCACTGGATCATTATCAGCCATCTGCGGTTTAAGCACCAGTCAAAACCCATTAGGTCAAATCATGCCTGATGCTCCAACTCTGAAGCAGTTAAAGCTCCCGTAGCTGTAGTAGGCTCAGACTCCTCCTTCTCCAGAAACCCTATGCAGTCTCGTAGACTGTTGGGTTGATGAAAACACAAGCTTCAGTCTCTTGCACATGTTGTGTGGCCATCTACATAGATGTGTGTATTTATATTCATCAATGCATGTGTGCGTGTTCATGCTAATTATCCAAGTGCTAAACGATTTTCATTTTTATCTCAGTTACTGCCTTACTGCTCAGAGACTTGAGAATTACATTCAGGAACTTGTCTCAACTTGTGT
The DNA here is from genome assembly GCF_062004578.1 of Staurois parvus. Taxonomy (NCBI): domain Eukaryota; kingdom Metazoa; phylum Chordata; class Amphibia; order Anura; family Ranidae; genus Staurois; species Staurois parvus. Next base: position 287,570 of record NW_028319132.1, read on the forward strand.
CATTACTTTTCACTTTGGCCAACTGAATGAAAAAGAGAGGCACCTGGCAGATGTAATGGCTACTTGCCTATATATTACTTTCCTGCTTCATAATAGGTAATTACAGTGAGAAGAATTTATCGAAACTAAAGCAGACAGAATCTGGAGCAGATGTTCATGGCCACCAGTCAGCTTCTATGCTTCATATTTAAAGCTTAACTAAACAAGCTGAACATGAAAGGTGATTGGTTGCCATGCACAGGCGTTCCAGATTCTGCCTGCTCCAGTTTTGATAAGTTCCCTTTTATTTTGTTTAATGTTTTGAAGATTTATATCTATAGGTGTGTTCATTAGCACAGTGGCTAAGTGGTTAGCACTTCCATCTTGACCCAATATCAGAACACTATCGGGTACCTGTGCATGAGGTATGCTGATACAGACATGATAACCTAACTTTCTGGGTCAAGTAACTGGTTCCTTCCCTTCCCAAGCCTCACTACAGGCCAATCACTGTAATGGACAGCTTTAACATGGGTAGCACAATGGCTAAGTGGTTAGCACTTCCTTCTTGACCCAATGTCAGAACGCTGACCTGATATCAGGTACCGGTGCATGAGGTATGCTGATACAGACATGATAACCTAACTTTCTGGGTCAAGTAACTGGTTCCTTCCCTTCCCAAGCCTCACTACAGGCCCTTCACTGTAATGGACAGCTTTAACATGGGCAGCACAATGGCTAAGTGGTTAGCACTTCCATCTTGACCCAATATCAGAACGCTGACCTAATATTGGGTACCGGTGCGTGAGGTATGCGGATACAGACATGATAACTTAACTTTCTGGGTCAAGAAACTTATTCCTTCCCTTCTCAAGCCTCACTACAGGCCCTTCACTGTAATGGACAGCTTTAACATGGGCAGCACAATGGCTAAGTGGTTCACACTTCCACCTAGCAACATTAGGGTCATTGGTTCAAATCCCAACCATGGTACTAACTGCTTGGAGTTTGCATGTTCTCCCTATGCCTGCGTGGGCTTTCTCTGTACTCCAGCATCCTTCCACACTCCAAAGACATGGTGATAGGTTAGTTGGCTCCTGTCTAAATTGGCCCTAGTATGTGTATGTATGAACGTACTTGGGGAGTTAGGGACCTTAGATTGTAAGCTCCTTGAGGGCAGGGACTGATGTGAATGTGCCACAGCTGTGGTGATGGCCAGGTCTCTTACACTGGTTCCAGAGGCAGAGTAGAGGAGGCGGGTGGGTATCCGTGGGGCCACTGTAATGGTGAGAGCCGGGTCTCCTAGTCATATATGCACCTCTCCAACCTGCATGGGCTTTGTCGTGGAACGCAAGATGGCCGCCGGGCGGAGAGGTGCATACTTGACTAGGAGACTCAGCTCTCACCATTACTGTGGCTCCCCTGGATACCCACCTGCCTCCTCTACTCCGTGTCTGGAACCGGTGTAAGAGATCTGGCCATCCACAGCTGTGGCCCCTGGAACCCATCCATTTCCTCCACTCTGCCTCTGGTACCACGTCCAGATGATGTCCCCATTATACTGATGCCTGCTTACCACTTACCTCCTGTGAGTTACTCTATATTGTGTGCAATAAATTATATTTGTATACTGCACTTAGTCTGGCGCCCCTCTCTCTCCTCTTACCTCCCACTGCAGAGTCCAGCTTAACTCTAGAGTGTGCTGCCTCACGATTGTGCTGTCCCTTACAACTATGTAACACCCCCCCCCCCAAAAAAAACTACTTATGTGACTTTACTTTAACTTTTGGTCACATGCCTGATGAAGGGGTCCTGCGAGACTCCGAAACGTTGCCTTGCTGTAACTATGTGATGGTTTATTAAAACCTTTGGACCCATATTGGTGATCCTCGGTGTGCTGGTGACATTTTTTCCTTTTCCTTGTACTTTAACTCCATCTCTCCTAGCACCAGCTCATTGCTATATGCTCCAGCATTTTAACCCTTTAAAGGAGAGATTCTAACTATCCCCATACTTGAACAATTTTCTTTCCCAATTACCCATGGGGCTGTAATATCCATAACCCCCTCTCCTGCACCAATATACTCTCTAATTGTTACCTACTCTCTGAACAGCCTATGTACAGCACAGTGATGATGTCACTACTGTCTTTACAAGGTAATATTTGGACCTTCAAAGATTTATATCTTTGTAGCTGTTGAGGGAGGTGATTGTAGCCGCATTAGTGCATTTGCGGCAGAAACAATTGAGTACTGTCCGTGATACTTTTTTTATTTGCTCTAACAAACAATTTTGAGGACAAGCTTTCGGGGAGTCTCCCCTTCTTCAGGTCCAAGCAGTACTCTTGGACCTGAAGAAGGGGACACTCCCCGAAAGCTTGTCCTCAAAATTGTTTGTTAGTGCAAATAAAAAAAAGTATCACGGACAGTACTCAATTGTTTCTAGCTGTTGAGGAATATATTTAATTTACGTTTTTTGTGCTTGAAGCTCAATTTTAGGTACATTAGGCAATTTATAGTGTCCACTTTCCAACTTCTTTCTATGGTTTGAAAAAGATACAAAACCATTATATTGGTAATGCTGACATGTTCTCTACTGATTCGTATAAAGCATGAATTGCATTGGTAGGTCCACTTTAAAACCCATCCCATTGTGAATATGTGGCACCAGTCTGGCCTATTGCCTTGTTTCTTCTTCCACTACCTTCTGTTGCAAAGGAAGGTATGCAGGGTGCCCAGTATTAGAGCCTGTGACTATGGAATCAGTTTGTGATGCTTCAGAATCTTTCAACCAGATTGCACAGCGATTGTAATGTTTATATATGGTTTCTGATCTCGGGGAAAAAAATGCGTCCCTTGGGCAGCTAAGCCATTGATCATTTCCTAATGTCTGACCATTGTATGAAGTCTATGAGCAGCTTAATTGGGGTTTGAAACCACTTTTGCGTCAGCCATTACATTAAAAGAGTTGACATACAGAGAGGAAAGTGTATAGCCATCATCCAAGTTGATCCCGTTCATTATATTTAGTTCTCCTGGGAAGTCCATTTAACGGTTATTGCTTATATATTCTTTATGAATTCAGTCACAATAATGTATGGGGCACTTATAACCCAATCAATACATACAATGAATCTAGGGATAATGGAATGAATACAATATAGAAGCCTAATGAATGTCACATTTCTTAAACATGATGTTCATTGGGTCTAATTAACAAATAGCAAATGCTTTAGGACTACTGCTGTTCATAGCCAATCATAGGTCTGGAGTGCATGATGGGAAATATCTACAGAGGATCAGTAAAAATGTTGTGTGCCAGTAAATGGACAGATTACAATCTAATGCATAATTAAGAGTATATTTGTGTCTCAGATTTACTTTATGAACATATAGAAACCATAATGTAGAATGGCTTCATAGTTATGACAATATTCCAGTCCATCTTTATACATTAGATGTCCAGTTATATATCCTGTAGTTGGTCAGAGAAAAGCTGGCTTTACACTAGGGATGCACTGAAATTCTGGTGGCCGAAAAGTTTCGTCCGAAATGAAAAAAAGCACCGATACAGATGCAGAAAAGACCCCGCCCCTCACCGCCGCCGCTCGCCAGTTCAGCCTTACCTAAGAAACCATCAATCCCGGCACTGGGCATAGAGATGTGTGAAGGAAAGATGGCCGCCACACATCTCTATGCCCTTGGAGGATCCAAGTGATGTCACTTCCGGTTCCAGCCATTTTTTTTTAAAGCATTAGATCAATGCTTTTTTTTGATCCAATGCTTTACATTGCAGAGGAGAGATATGGGGTCTATATTGACCCCATATCTCCTCATAAAGAGGACCTGTCACTAATTATTTCTATCACAAGGGATGCATGCATTTCTTGTGATAAGAATATAAGTGATTACATTTTTTTTAAAGGAATAGTGCAAAAAAAAAACCAAAACATTAAATACATTTAAAAAAAAAAAGTTTGAAGTGCCCCTGTCCCCCCAGTGCTCACACATCGTGCTGAACGCACACGTAGGCCATGCCCACATATGTAAATGGTGTTCAAACCACACATGTGAGGTATCGCCACAAACGTCAGAGCAAGAGCAATAATCCTCGCACTAGATCTCCTCTGTAACTTTACACTGCTAACCTGTAGAAATTTTTAAAGCATCACCCATGGAGATTTTTAAGTACCACAGTTTCATGCCATTCCACGAGCGTGCGCAATTTTAAAGCATGACATGTTGGGTATTTATTTACTCGCCGTAACATCCTCTTTCATACTTTACAAAAAAATTAGGGTATATATTTTTTTTTTTTTTATCAAAGTGTATTTTTTTCCAAAAATTATATATTCATTTTTAACAACTGTGCATTTTGGTGCATTTTGAAGTTTCAGTTTCGGCACCAGAATTTTCATTTTGGTGCACCACTACGTTACACTAGTAGATTTTCGAACAACCGTACCTTCAATGACTGGAAAAATGTTGAAAAGTGTTTTAAACTTTTTTTGATTCGAATATTTGATTTTGGAATGAATGTCATTTCCAGAATGAAAACCGCATACAATGTTGGAAAATAGTTCATTAACAAAAAAAAAATTCCTTGATCCTTCGTATTTTCTTTTCACTGTGCTTGAAAACGGACGTCAATGTGACCCCACTAATGATTACAAAATTAGAAAATGGAACAAATGTTCTTAAAACTAAAAATTTCAAATAAATGTCTAATGTACAGCCAGCTTTAGGACTCAAACATATAAGCAGATTCAAATGTTGTTTCTGATCGCGTCTAGTTTAAGAAACTAGTATAGTGAAACTTTGAAGACAAAAAAACTTTAGTAGTGGATCATGCTTTCATGTTTTTCTACAATCCCTTAAGCAAAATAACAGCTAGGATCAGGGGCGAACTGACCATTTAGGCATTCAGGCAATGCCCAAGGGCCCGGGGTCAGT
>NW_028319133.1:0-92620 GCF_062004578.1 Staurois parvus
TGGTGTAGGGAATAGTAGAGGGGGGGGGGAGAGACCATGGAGTGTAGGGAAGAGATTGTGTAGGGAATAGTAGAGGGGGAAAGGACATGGAGTGTAGGGAATAGTAGAGGGGGGAGGGGACATGGAGTGTAGGGAATAGTAGAGGGGGGAGGGGACATGGTGTGTAGGGAATAGTAGAGGGGGAGGGACATGGAGTGTAGGGAATAGTAGAGGGGGGAGGGGACATGGTGTGTAGGGAATAGTAGAGGGGGGAGGGGACATGGTGTGTAGGGAATAGTAGAGGGGGGAGGGGACATGGTGTGTAGGGAATAGTAGAGGGGGAGGGGACATGGAGTGTAGGGAATAGTAGAGGGGGGAGGGGACATGGAGTGTAGGGAATAGTAGAGGGGGAGGGGACATGGAGTGTAGGGAATAGTAGAGGGGGGAGGGGACATGGAGTGTAGGGAATAGTAGAGGGGGGAGGGGACATGGAGTGTAGGGAATAGTAGAGGGGGGAGGGGACATGGAGTGTAGGGAATAGTAGAGGGGGAGGGGACATGGAGTGTAGGGAATAGTAGAGGGGGGAGGGGACATGGAGTGTAGGGAATAGTAGAGGGGGGAGGGGACATGGAGTGTAGGGAATAGTAGAGGGGGAGGGGACATGGAGTGTAGGGAATAGTAGAGGGGGGAGGGGACATGGAGTGTAGGGAATAGTAGAGGGGGGACATGGTGTGTAGGGAATAGTAGAGGGGGGAGGACATGGAGTGTAGGGAATAGTAGAGGGGGAGGGGACATGGAGTGTAGGGGAATAGTAGAGGGGGGAGGGGACATGGAGTGTAGGGAATAGTAGAGGGGGGAGGGGACATGGTGTGTAGGGAATAGTAGAGGGGGGAGGGGACATGGAGTGTAGGGAATAGTAGAGGGGGGAGGGGACATGGTGTGTAGGGAATAGTAGAGGGGGGAGGGGACATGGAGTGTAGGGAATAGTAGAGGGGGGAGGGGACATGGAGTGTAGGGAATAGTAGAGGGGGGAGGGGACATGGAGTGTAGGGAATAGTAGAGGGGGGAGGGGACATGGAGTGTAGGGAATAGTAGAGGGGGGAGGGGACATGGTGTGTAGGGAATAGTAGAGGGGGAGAGGACATGGAGTGTAGGGAATAGTAGAGGGGGGAGGGGACATGGTGTGTAGGGAATAGTAGAGGGGGGAGGGGACATGGAGTGTAGGGAATAGTAGAGGGGGGAGGGGACATGGAGTGTAGGGAATCGTAGAGGGGGGAGGGGACATGGTGTGTAGGGAATAGTAGAGGGGGGAGGGGACATGGTGTGTAGGGAATAGTAGAGGGGGGAGGGGACATGGTGTGTAGGGAATAGTAGAGGGGGAGGGGACATGGAGTGTAGGGAATAGTAGAGGGGGGAGGGGACATGGTGTGTAGGGAATAGTAGAGGGGGGAGAGGACATGGAGTGTAGGGAATAGTAGAGGGGGGAGAGGACATGGAGTGTAGGGAATAGTAGAGGGGGGGGGACATGGTGTGTAGGGAATAGTAGAGGGGGAGAGGACATGGAGTGTAGGGAATAGTAGAGGGGGGAGGGGACATGGTGTGTAGGGAATAGTAGAGGGGGAGGGGACATGGAGTGTAGGGAATAGTAGAGGGGGGAGGGGACATGGAGTGTAGGGAATAGTAGAGGGGGGAGGGACATGGTGTGTAGGGAATAGTAGAGGGGGGAGGGGACATGGTGTGTAGGGAATAGTAGAGGGGGGAGGGGACATGGAGTGTAGGGAATAGTAGAGGGGGGAGGGGACATGGTTAGGGAATAGTAGAGGGGGGAGGGGACATGGTGTGTAGGGAATAGTAGAGGGGGAGGGACATGGTGTAGATGGATAGTAGAGGGGGGAGGGGACATGGAGTGTAGGGAATAGTAGAGGGGGGAGGGGACATGGTGTGTAGGGAATAGTAGAGGGGGGAGGGGACCTGGAGTGTAGGGAATAGTAGAGGGGGAGGGGACATGGAGTGTAGGGAATAGTAGAGGGGGGAGGGGACATGGAGTGTAGGGAATAGTAGAGGGGGAGGGGACATGGGTGTAGGGAATAGTAGAGGGGGGGGGGGGGGGAGTAGAGGGGGGAGGGGACATGACGTGTAGGAAATAGTAGAGGGGGGAGGGGACATGACGTGTAGGGAATAGTAGAGGGGGAGGGGACATGGAGTGTAGGGAATAGTAGAGGGGGAGGGGACATGGAGTGTATGGAATAGTAGAGGGGGGGGGACATGGCGTGTAGGGAATAGTAGAGGGGGAGGGACATGGAGTGTAGGGAATAGTAGAGGGGGAGGGGACATGGAGTGTAGGGAATAGTAGAGGGGGGGAGGGGACATGGAGTGTAGGGAATAGTAGAGGGGGGGAGGGGACATGGATGTGTAGGGAATAGTAGAGGGGGGAGGGGACATGGCGAGTAGGGAATAGTAGAGGGGGAGGGGACATGGAGTGTAGGGAATAGTAGAGGGGGGGAGGGGACATGGAGTGTAGGGAATAGTAGAGGGGGAGGGGGACATGGAGTGTAGGGAATAGTAGAGGGGGGAGAGGACATGGAGTGTAGGGAATAGTAGAGGGGGGAGGGGACATGGAGTGTAGGGAATAGTAGAGGGGGGAGGGGACATGGTGTGTAGGGAATAGTAGGGGGGGGAGGGGACATGGCGTGTAGGGAATAGTAGGGGGGGGAGGGGACATGGCGTGTAGGGAATAGTAGAGGGGGGAGGGGACATGGCGTGTAGGGAATAGTAGAGGGGGGAGGGGACATGGCGTGTAGGGAATAGTAGAGGGGGGAGGGGACATGACGTGTAGGGAATAGTAGAGGGGGGAGGGGACATGGTGTGTAGGGAATAGTAGGGGGGGGAGGGGACATGGCGTGTAGGGAATAGTAGAGGGGGGAGGGGACATGGCGTGTAGGGAATAGTAGAGGGGGGGAGGGGGACATGGCGTGTAGGGAATAGTAGAGGGGGGAGGGGACATGACGTGTAGGGAATAGTAGAGGGGGAGGGGACATGGAGTGTAGGGAATAGTAGAGGGGGAGGGGACATGGCGTGTAGGGAATAGTAGAGGGGGGAGGGGACATGGAGTGTAGGGAATAGTAGAGGGGGGAGGGGACATGACGTGTAGGGAATAGTAGAGGGGGAGGGGACATGGAGTGTAGGGAATAGTAGAGGGGGGAGGGGACATGACGTGTAGGGAATAGTAGAGGGGGGAGGGGACATGGAGTGTAGGGAATAGTAGAGGGGGAGGGGACATGGCGTGTAGGGAATAGTAGAGGGGGGAGGGGACATGGCGTGTAGGGAATAGTAGAGGGGGGAGGGGACATGGCGTGTAGGGAATAGTAGAGGGGGAGGGGACATGGCGTGTAGGGAATAGTAGAGGGGGGAGGGGACATGGTGTATGCTGCAAGCTTAGTGGGACTCGAGTAGTAGACGTCCTTCATCATATCTTCTCCCATCCAGGGGAGGGTCTGGTCATGGTGTCGGGGTCCTATGCAGAGGGTCCTATACAGGGGGTCCTATGCAGAGGGTCCTATGCAGAGGGTCCTATACAGAGGGTCCTATGCAGAGGGTCCTATACAGAGGGTCCTGTGCAGAGGGTCCTGTGCAGAGGGTCCTATGCAGAGGGTCCTGTGCAGAGGGTCCTATACAGAGGGTCCTATGCAGAGGGTCCTATACAGAGGGTCCTATGCAGAGGGTCCTGTGCAGAGGGTCCTATACAGAGGGTCCTATACAGAGGGTCCTATACAGAGGGTCCTATGCAGAGGGTCCTATACAGAGGGTCCTATACAGGGGGTCCTGTGGTGATCCTACCCCTGTGCTTCCTCCTACAGATCAGTATAACATCAGTAACACACGAGGCCGAGTCGGGACCTTCTGTATCTTTAAGACGGTTTATAAGATCGGAGAAGATGTCATCGGAACCTTCAACTTTTCTGATGGTGAAATCCCCTGCTTACAGGTCAGTGATGTCCTACTGGCTGCTGGTTTTAGTTAGCAGGTGCCTCAGCTGCATGGTGCCGGACCGGTTGCTATGCGGTGCCGGACCGGTTGCTATGCGGTGCCGGACCGGTCATTTGCTATGCGGTGCCGGACCGGTTGCTATGCGGTGCCGGACCGGTTGCTATGCGGTGCCGGACCGGTTGCTATGCGGTGCCGGACCGGTTGCTATGCGGTGACCGACTGGTTGGCCTTACTATCTCTCCCAGGCTTCCAGAGGAAGGATCAGAAGCCTAAGTCTGTACCTGACTTTCCCCAATCCAGGGGACTCTTGTGTCAACAGATGCCCAAAGGTTCCCTTCCTTGGACCCTACAGCCCAGGATCCATACGCTTGCATGCAAATCTTAATGGGTGTAGATTCATTCCGCCCCTTCCAATGTCTGTTGGAACCTTGCAGAGATTTGGAAGTTTTGTGTCCTGGATGCGTGGTTGCAGGAGGTGGTTTCTTCTTGTATCTCCACAACGTCTGGCTGTTCTCCATCAAGCAGTTTTGGGCATCATTGCATTGATACCTCCTTTGGGATACATTTCAGGTGTTTAATTTCAACCATTTCATGGTTTCAGACCCTGTGGGGTGCTGAGGCTGTCAAAGACCTAAAAGCCCTAAGTGCCCTTGCACCCCCTTACACAGAAGGTCTGGACAAGGATGCCTTTCGGCTTGGAATGGGCTTACACTGATACAAATGAATCAGAGATGACTGGGGAAAATGGGTTTGTGATGGTAAATCTCCCAAATATGCATGGAGGCTAGGAGGTCTCCTTGATGGAGAGAGATCATGACCTACTAAGTGGATTCCATCTGTTCCATCCACTCGGTTGGTGTAGGCATGTTGATCAAGGTCAGGATGGAATCCACTTGGTAGAGCATACTCTCTTTTCATCGAGTAGACTTCCTAGCCTCCATGGATATTTGGGATATTTGTCACGTCCCCATTTTCCCAATCGTGAAGCTCAGAGGCATCCTCGTTGTTGGGTATCTAGATGACCTTCTATGAAAACAGCCATTGTTGGACCTGGACACCAATGTGATCACAACACTGCAGACACTGGAGGAGTTTGGTTGTGAACGTTCTCCCAAGTTCATATGCATCACTTGACATATTTAGGATTAGTCCTGGTCACTGTTCAGGCCAGTGTTTTTTCTGCATTAAGAAAACTTTCAAACCCCAGCCTCTGGCTTTGCAGCTCTGTTCCCAAACCCGACCCCCTCTCAGGAGATGTTCTTGGGGCTTATGGTCTGCTCATCCAGTTCCTTTAGCCTAGTTCCTCACCAGATTCCTGCAAATGAACCCTTTAGGTCTGGAACACATTACTCCTGTCTGTAGACAAAGAGATTGCTTACGTCCTCAGACCAGGACTCTGGTGGATTTTCTACCCCACGTTGACGGCGGGCAGATACTTCCTTTCTTTGAGATGGAAGTGTGACAGACCCAACCCAGGACAGGGGCTTTTTGAGGGGACTAGGGGCTAGCTTTCTGCCCACTAATTAAGGCCCGTGGAGAGAGCAGACCATTCTGTAATGATGGACAACAACGTGGTGAGGCTTGGATGAGTTCTCTGCATACAGACAATAAGTCTTCCTTGCTGAGTGGATGGAAAGATGGAATAATCTTGTGCAGGATACCGGTCAGAGGCAATATGGGGCCCTCATGCCCACTGGGTTGGAGAAGCTCCTCTATTTGGACGGAAATATTTATCAACAATCCCCGTCAAGTAATCCATGAAGATAAATCAATTCCACTGTTCCATCTGTTGGAATATTGGATGAGTTTTGTCTCATGGTGGACAGATTATACAAGTGATAGTTAGCGTGTGTCATGGACTTTGTGTCTTCAGGGGTGGGTTTGTTGCCGGGTTGTCTGGGGTGGGCTCCCTGGCTAATCAAAGCTTTGTCTCAGTGCCTGGCTGCTGCTTAGCTTACTGTTCATTTAGATGTCCGTTGGCTGCACTGTTGTGCTCAAGCTCTTACCTAATCAGTGTGGGATGTTTATCTCAATGTGCAATATTTGTTTTATTGTTCATGTGGGGACTGCCCCTATTTCTGAGTGTATAAAAATCTGTGTTTTCTGTCCAATAAAGAGTCCCTGTTTGACATCTAAGCTAGTCTCGTCTAGTCTTGGGTGCAATGCCTGGCTATAATACCTTGGTCCTGTGTCCCAGGTGGAGGATGTCTGAATACTTCCTTCCTGATGGAGGAGTCTGAATACTTCCTTCTGGCCAGCTGACTCCTGCCCATACCATCCCCCACCAGGGAAGCTCACTTCCACCCATCACCTCACTATGCATTCCAGCCACACCAACCACATGGGACAGACACTTCTGTGCCCCTTTTCTTCAACATGGTGCTAATATCGCTTATACCAGCCTTCTCAACCTTTCCATGCTTGAGGAACCGCCCTGCCCCCTCTCTTTCCTCAAAGCTCAGCTCTCATTGCCCCCCATTGTGGACTGTACAACTGTGCACCTTAGGGGGCTAAGACTGCCATTCATTCCAGTACCTCCAGGTCTGCATAGATGTGCAGCTTAATGAGATCCATCCTTTGCTTAGGCTGTGCCAGAGTTGGGTAGATAGGAATCTACTACAGTGGTGGGGGTGGTGGAACACCCTGAGGACTTCTTGCAGAACCCTGGTATATCCTGTGGAAATAGACATGTGCAGACCAGAATCATTGCCTGTCCCCGTTGTCCTGTGTGTGAGCTGACTGTGAGTTCTCTATGCACAGTATTCAGTGTCTCTGCAAACTGAGGAGAGCGTACAGGAGGAGTACAGACGTTCCCGCGGACAACCTGTATCCATCAGCACCCACGCTCAGCACCATGAATCCTGCCTGCATACCGCCAGCAGCAATTTCGGCCTCCCTGTCCCATTGAGCTCCTGCCCGGGCTTCAGTACCAACATCGGTGAGTGATGAGTGTCTGGAGGTGTGGTGAGGAGATGTCTGGGATATGACGGGGAATACACTGATGGCTATGGAGGACATACCGGTTGGGTTTAACCTTCCTCATGGGCTGTGTATGAAATGTGTGGTGGTGAGACATCTGAGATATGATGGGGAATACACTGATGGCTATGGAGACAGACCAGTTGGGTTTATCCTCCATCATGGGCTGTGTATGAAATGTGTGGTGGTGAGACATCTGGGATATGATGGGGAATACACTGATGGCTATGGAGACAGACCAGTTGGGTTTATCCTCCATCATGGGCTGTGTATGAAATGTGTGGTGGTGAGACATCTGAGATATGATGGGGAATACACTGATGGATATGGAGACAGACCAGTTGGGTTTAACCTTCCTCATGGGCTGTGTATGAAATGTGTGGTGGTGAGACATCTGGGATATGATGGGGAATACACTGATGGATATGGAGGACATACCGGTTGGGTTTACCCTCCATCATGGCTGTGTATTATGTGGTATGGGTGGGGGGAGGGGGTCAGGACTATGCCATTATGGTCACCTCTCTTTTCTTCTCTCCATCTTGCAGTATCACTGAAGTGGCGCCTGCACTTTGAATTTGTCACTGCCCGGGAACCGGTGGAAGCGCCTACCGTACCAGAGAACCAATCAGAGATCATCACATGGACAGGAGCTGAACACATTGACGTGGACACATTCAGCTGGGACCTGCCCATCAAAGTTTTACCCACCAACCCTTTACTGGCCTCTTACGTGTCTCCGGCCTACTCATCCCAGTCCATCTGTATCTAGCAGTGGGACCATGCTGGGATTGGTGGGAGCTAAGTGGGGGGGGAGATAAGTGGGTACTCCTTTCTGTTGCCCTAAAGGAGGGGCAGATTCCTTGTATACTGATCCCCTTCTCTCTGCCTTTCTGCAGTGGGAGGAGCATTCTCAATTATTCTTCCTATTTCTCTTTATAGCCTCTCCTTCCAGTGGGAGGGGCACACTATAGCTCTTTCCTCTGTGGGTTGTCCTGCAGTGGGAGGGGCACACTCTATAGCTCCTTCCTCTATGGGTTGTCCTGCAGTTGGAGGGGCACACTCTATAGCTCCTTTCTCTGTGGGTTGTCCTGCAGTGGGAGGGGCACACTATAGCTCCTTCCTCTATGGGTTGTCCTGCAGTGGGAGGGGCACACTCTATAGCTCCTTTCTCTGTGGGTTGTCCTGCAGTGGGAGGGGCACACTCTATAGCTCCTTTCTCTGTGGGTTGTCCTACAGTGGGAGGGGTACATTCTATAGCTCCCTCTTCTGGGTTGTCCTGCAGTGGGAGGGGCACACCTCTATAGCTTCTTTCTCTGGGTTTCCCAACAGTCACTTGAACACATTCTATAGCTCCCTCCGCTTGGTTGTCCTGCAGTGAGATGGACACTCCATAGCTCCTCCTCTTGGTTGTCCTGTAGTGGGAGGGGTACACTCTATAGCTTCTTCCTCTGTGGGTTGTCCTGCAGTGGGAGGGGCACACTCTATAGCTCCTTTCTCTGTGGGTTGTCCTGCAGTGGGAGGGGCATACCTCTATAGCTCCTTTCTCTGTGGGTTGCCCTGCAGTGGGAGGGGCACACTCTATAGCTCCTTTCTCTGTGGGTTGTCCTGCAGTGGGAGGGGCACACTCTATAGCTCCTTCCTCTGTGGGTTGTCCTGCAGTGGGAGGGGCACACTCTATAGCTCCTTTCTCTGTGGGTTGTCCTACAGTGAGAGGGGTACATTCTATAGCTCCCTCTTCTGGGTTGTCCTGCAGTGGGAGGGGCACACCTCTATAGCTTCTTTCTCTGTGGGTTGTCCTGCAGTGGGAGGGGCACACCTCTATAGCTTCTTTCTCTGGGTTTCCCAACAGTCACTTGAACACATTCTATAGCTCCCTCCGCTTGGTTGTCCTGCAGTGAGATGGACACTCCATAGCTCCTCCTCTTGGTTGTCCTGTAGTGGGAGGGGTACACTCTATAGCTTCTTCCTCTGGGTTGTCCTACAGTGCAAGGGGTATGCTATAGCTCCTCCTCTTGGTTGTCCTGCAGTGGGAGGGGAACACTATAGCTCCTCCTCTTGGTTGTCCTGCAGTGGGAGGGGAACACTATAGCTCCTCCTCTTGGTTGTCCTGCAGTGGGAGGGGAACACTATAGCTCCTCCTCTTGGTTGTCCTGCAGTGGGAGGGGAACACTATAGCTCCTCCTCTTGGTTGTCCTGCAGTGGGAGGGGAACACTATAGCTCCTCCTCTAGGTTGTCCTTCAGTGGAAGGGGAACACTCTAGCTCCCTGTTCTGGGTTGTCCTGCAGTGGGAGGGGAACACTATAGCTCTTCCTCTGGCTTGTCCTGCAGTGGGAGGGGTATACTTTATAGCTCCTCCTCTGGGTTATCCTGCAGTGGAATTGAAACACTCTATAGCTCCTCTTCTAACTTTTCCTCCATTTTGAGGGGGGGGCGCTCTCTAGTTTTTATCTCTAAATTCTGCACTGGGAGGGGAACACTGTAGCTCCTCCTCTGGGTTGTCCAGCTGTGAGAGGTCTACTCATGTATAGTACGTGGGGACAGACTGTCTGTCCCATTGGGTGGAGTAAGGTGTGTTTGGCCCCCACAGTTTGCACTCCTGTGCAGTATGGGGGGAAGACTGGCCCAGTGGGGTGAAGTAAGGTGTGTTTGGCCCCCACAGTTTGCACTCCTTTGTAGTGTGGGGGGCAGACTCTCTGGCCCAGTGGGGTGGAGTAAGGTGTGTTTGGCCCCCACAGTTTGCACTCCTGTGTAGTGTGGGGGGCAGACTGTTTGGCCCAGTGGGGTGGAGTAAGGTGTGTTTGGCCCCCGCAGTTTGCACTCCTGTGTAGTGTGGGGGGCAGACTGTTTGGCCCAGTGGGGTGGAGTAAGGTGTGTTTGGCCCCCACAGTTTGCACTCCTATGTAGTGTGGGGGGCAGACTATCTGGCCCAGTGGGGTGGAGTAAGGTGTGTTTGGCCTCCTGTATAGTATGGGGGCAGACTGTCTGGCCCAGTGGGGTGGAGTAAGGTGTGTTTGGCCCCCACAGTTTGCACTCCTGTGTAGTGTGGGGGGCAGACTGTCTGGCCCAGTGGGGTGGAGTAAGGTGTGTTTGGCCTCCTGTATAGTATGGGGGGCAGACTGTCTGGCCCAGTGGGGTGGAGTAAGGTGTGTTTGGCCTCCTGTATAGTATGGGGGGCAGACTGTCTGGCCCAGTGGGGTGGAGTAAGGTGTGTTTGGCCCCCACAGTTTGCACTCCTGTGTAGTGTGGGGGGCAGACTGTCTGGCCCAGTGGGGTGGAGTAAGGTGTGTTTGGCCCCCACAGTTTGCACGCGGTGTGGAATCTATGAATTGGTGGAGTAGTCCGCCATTTTGTTATAGATCAGTGTAGACACGGAGGTGGAGCAGAGTGGTTTATTGGGTGCTAAGTGGTCATACACAGTTTACAACATAAACACATTATCGTAGTCCTGGGGGGATGCCAGGGTCTGGCGGGCACATAGCTGGCCGCGTGGCCCTTTATGTGGATAGAAGCTGCAGGGAGCCAGCCACATTGTAATGGATATACAGGGCTCCCCAGGAATCGGATTTAGGAAGCTGGTAGAGCGCTCACAGTGGTCTGGTAGACATGGAAAGACAGAGCTCACGGATTGCAGTCTATCTGCCGAGTTGGGTGGGGTAGATGGACTCTGGAGTGGGTTCCGGGGTCCCGGCTGAGCCCCATTCGTAGTCTGCGCTGTGCACACATGGAAGGCTAGGATTGGCCTTTTGAACGACAGAGATGTGACAGGTCTGAGGGTCATAGCGAGCTTCACACCACGATGGGAAGTCGATGGGGTGCTGTGTTCTGTAGAGGAATACAGAATAGATGGTTAGCTCTGCAGCCCACTGTCCCTCTCCTGTACATTGTACTTATAAAAGGGAACCAAGGCCCTAAGTCATGACACTGCAATGGTACTCAAGGCATGCTAGAATGACCTCTAATTGACCAACACTGACTGATGATGTCAATTATGGGGTATTCATATCATTGGAAGTAAATCCCCCAAAACCTGCAATACCCGAGGGGCCACTTTAGGATGCCTTAAGTTCTATTTCAGCTTCATGAATCTGGGGACTGGAAGATGAAATGTATTTATCGGTTTTGTTTATAAGATCAAATAAAATTCACTTTTTATTATTTAAAGTTTATATCTCCATTGTGAGTGTGAAATGGTTAGATGGTGTCGTATCTGTGGTCAGGTGATCGGGGCTGTACTGCCTGTGTGTGGTCAGGTGATTGGGGCTGTACTGCCTGTGTGTGGTCAGGTGATCGGGGCTGTACTGCCTGTGTGTGGTCAGGTGATCGGGGCTGTACTGCCTGTGTGTGGTCAGGTGATCGGGGCTGTACTGCCTGTGTGTGGTCAGGTGATCGGGGCTGTACTGCCTGTGTGTGGTCAGGTGATCGGGGCTGTACTGCCTGTGTGTGGTCAGGTGATCGGGGCTGTACTGCCTGGGTGTGGTCAGGTGATCGGAGCTCTACTGCCTGTGTGTGGTCAGGTGATCAGAGCTCTACTACCTGTGTGCGGTTAGGTGATCAGAGCTCTACTGCCTGTGTGCGGTCAGGTGATCAGAGCTCTACTGCCTGGGTGCGGTCAGGTGATCGGGGCTTTTCTGTCTGGGTGTGGTGAGGTGATCGGGGCTCTACTGCCTGGGTGTAGTCAGGTGATCGGGGCTCTACTGCCTGTGTGTGGTCAGGTGATCGGGGCTCTACTGCCTGTGTGTGGTCAGGTGATCGGGGCTCTACTGCCTGGGTGTGGTGAGGTGATCGGGGCTCTACTGCCTGGGTGTGGTGAGGTGATCGGGGCTCTACTGCCTGGGTGTGGTCAGGTGATCGGGGCTGTACTGCCTGTGTGTGGTCAGGTGATCGGGGCTGTACTGCCTGTGTGTGGTCAGGTGATCGGGGCTGTACTGCCTGTGTGTGGTCAGGTGATCGGGGCTGTACTGCCTGTGTGTGGTCAGGTGATCGGGGCTGTACTGCCTGGGTGTGGTCAGGTGATCGGAGCTCTACTGCCTGTGTGTGGTCAGGTGATCAGAGCTCTACTGCCTGTGTGCGGTTAGGTGATCAGAGCTCTACTGCCTGTGTGCGGTCAGGTGATCAGAGCTCTACTGCCTGGGTGCGGTCAGGTGATCGGGGCTTTTCTGCCTGGGTGTGGTGAGGTGATCGGGGCTCTACTGCCTGTGTGTGGTCAGGTGATCGGGCCTCTACTGCCTGTGTGTGGTCAGGTGATCGGGGCTCTACTGCCTGTGTGTGGTCAGGTGATCGGGGCTCTACTGCCTGGGTGTGGTGAGGTGATCGGGGCTCTACTGCCTGGGTGTGGTGAGGTGATCGGGGCTCTACTGCCTGGGTGTGGTCAGGTGATCGGGGCTCTACTGCCTGGGTGTGGTCAGGTGATCGGGCTCTATTGCCTGGGTGTGGTCAGGTGATCGGGGCTCTACTGCCTGGGTGTGGTCAGGTGATCGGGGCTCTACTGCCTGGGTGTGGTCAGGTGATCGGGGCTCTACTGCCTGGGTGTGGTCAGGTGATCGGGGCTCTACTGCCTGGGTGTGGTCAGGTGACCAGGGCTGGGCTGGCTGTGTGTGGTCAGATGATCATTTATACAGTGGGGAAAAAAAAGGTTTGATCCCCTGCACGTTGTGTAGGTTCGCCCACTTACACAGAAATGAAGGGTCTATAATTGTTATCATAGTTTATATAAATGACAGAGACAGAATATCAACCACAAATCCAGAAACCACACAATACAAATGTTATAAATGGAGTTGCAGTTCCGTGAGTACAATAAGTATTTGATCCCCCACCAACCAACAATGATTCTGGCTCCCACAGACTGGCTATGTGCTCATATAGTACACAGATCAGTCCTGTCCATGGAAGAAGGCGCTCCTAACAACAACTCGTGTGTAAAAGATACCTGTTCACAGAATCACCTCACTACCACCATGGGCAAGACCAAAGCGCTGTCAAAGGACATCAGGGACAAGATGGTAGACCTGCACAAGGCTGGAATGGGCTACAAGACCATCAGCAAGAAGCTTGGTGAGAAGGAGACAACTGTTGGTGCGAATATTCGCAAATGGAAGAAATACAAAATACCCATCAATCGCCCTCCTCGGCCTGGAGCTCCATGGAGGATTTCACCTCATGGGGTAAGGATGATCATGAGAAAAGTGAGGGATCAGCTCAGAACTACATGGAGGAGCTTGTGAATGATCTCAAGGCAGCTGGTACCACAGTCCCCAAACAAACCATTGGTAACACAATACACCGCCATGGATTCAAATCCTGCAGCGTCCACAAGCGTCCACAACTAAAAGGAATGTCTGACCTCTGTGCTCACCAACAAGGGTTCCTCCACCAATTACAAGAAACATCTGACCTCTGTGCTCACCAACAAGGGTTCCTCCACCAACTACAAGAAATTTCTCACCTCTGTGCTCGCCAACAAGGGTCCCTCCACCAGCTACAAGAAACCTTTCACCTCTGTGCTCGCCAGCAAGGGTTCCTCCACCAACTACAAGGAATGTCTGACCTCTTTGCTCGCCAACAAGGGTTCCTCCACCAACTACAAGGAACATCTGACCTCTGTGCTCACCAACAAGGGTTCCTCCACCAACTACAAGAGACATCTCACCTCTGTGCTCACCAACAAGGGTTCCTCCACCAACTACAAGAGACATCTCACCTCTGTGCTCACCATCAAGGGTTCCTCCACCAACTACAAGGAACATCTGACCTCTGTGCTCACCAACAAGGGTTCTTCCACCAACTACAAGGAACGTCTCACCTCTGTGCTTGCTAACAAAGGTTCTTCCACCAACTACAAGAGACTTCTCACCTCTGTGCTCACCAACAAGCATTCTTCCACCAACTACAAGAAACATCTCACCTCTGTGCTCACCAACAAGGGTTCCTCCACCAACTACAAGGAACGTCTCACCTCTGTGCTCTCCAACAAGGGTTCCTCCACCAACTACAAGGAATGTCTGTACCTCTGTGCTCGCCAACAAGGGTTCCACCAACTACAAGAGACATCTCACCTCTGTGCTCGCCAACAAGGGTTCCTCCAACAACTACCAAGAAACGCCTCACCTCTGTGCTCTCCAACAAGGGTTCCTCCACCAACTACAAGGAACGTCTGCACCTCTGTGCTCACCAACAAGGGTTCCTCCACCAACTACAAGAGATGTCTCACCTCTGTGCTCACCAACAAGGGTTCCTCCACCAACTACAGGGAATGTCTCACCTCTGTGCTCTCCAACAAGGGTTCCTCCACCAACTACAGGAACGTCTCACCTCTGTGCTCACCAACAAGGGTTCCTCCACCAACTACAAGAGATGTCTCACCTCTGTGCTCACCAACAAGGGTTCCTCCACCAACTACAGGGAATGTCTCACCTCTGTGCTCTCCAACAAGGGTTCTTCCACCAACTACAAGGAACGTCTCACCTCTGTGCTCTCCAACAAGGGTTCCTCCACCAACTACAAGGAACGTCTCACCTCTGTGCTCTCCAACAAGGGTTCCTCCACCAACTACAAGGAACGTCTGACTTCTGTGCTCGCCAACAAGGGTTCCTCCACCAACTACAAGGAACGTCTCACCTCTGTGCTCACCAACAAGGGTTCCACCACCAACTACAAGGAACGTCTCACCTCTGTGCTCACCAACAAGGGTTCCTCCACCAACTACAAGACACGTCTCACCTCTGTGCCCACCAACAAGGGTTCCTCCACCAACTACAAGACACGTCTCACCTCTGTGCTCGCCAACAAGGGTTTCTCCACCAACTACAAGGAACGTCTCACCTCTGTGCTCGCCAACAAGGGTTCCTCCACCAACTACAAGGAACGTCTCACCTCTGTGCTCGCCAGCAAGGGTTCCTCCACCAACTACAAGACACGTCTCACCTCTGTGCTCACCAACAAGGGTTCCTCCACCAAGTACAAGGAACGTCTGACCTCTGTGCTTGCCAACAAGGGTTCCTCCACCAACTACAAGGAACGTCTCACCTCTGTGCTCACCAACAAGGGTTCCTCCACCAAGTACTAAGTCATGTTTTGTTTGGGGATCAGATACTTATGTTACTCCCTGTACTCCCTTTATAACATTTGTATGGTGTTTCTGGATTTTTGGTTGATATTCTGTCTCTATCTCCAGGAGATGAAATCCTTATTTCCCCCACTGTATTCTGCGTAGCTAAATGAGGACGATGTATTGTAATGTGACAGGCCGACGTGTAGAGTGTGTGATTACTTACATCTCACAGCATCCAACTCCCACCGGGTGCAGACACGTACAGAGCTGACAGTCCTTGCCAAGCCATGATTCCCCCAATCCGTAGCTCTTCCCAGCATAGCGGCACAGTGCTGTAGGTAGGAGAGAAGGTCCATGTTAGACACACTTCAGCCTCTGACAGAGGAACAGACATGCATTTTACAGGGTGACATATTGCCACTGGCTTTGTGTTTGTTGGAGATGACCAGCAACAGTCCCTGTACAAGGCCAGTCCCCATCAACAGTCCCATACAAGGCCATTCCCCAGCAACAGTCCCATACAAGGCCACTCCCAAGCAACAGTCTCATACAAGGCCACTCCCCAGCAATAGATCTATACAAGGCCATTTCCCAGCAATAGATCTATAGATCTATGCAATTCCATTTCCCAGCAACAGTCCCTGTACAAGGCCATTCCCCAGCAATATTCCCTTAAAAGGCCATTCCCCAGCAATATTCCCTTAAAAGGCCATTTCCCAGCAATAGTCCCTTACAAGGCCATTTCCCAGCAATAGTCCCTTACAAGGCCATTTCCCAGCAATAGTCCCTTACAAGGCCATTCCACAGCAACATTCTTATACAAGGCCATTCCCCAGCAATAGTCCCGTGCAAGGCCATTTCCCCGCAATAGTCCCGTGCAAGGCCATTCCCCCGCAATAGTCCCGTGCAAGGCCATTCCCCCGCAATAGTCCCGTGCAAGGCCATTCCCCCGCAATAGTCCCGTGCAAGGCCATTCCCCCGCAATAGTCCCGTGCAAGGCCATTCCCCAGCAAACAGTCCCATACAAGGCCATTCCCCAGCAAACAGTCCCATACAAGGCCACTCCCCAGCAACAGTCCCATACAAGGCCACTCCCCAGCAACAGTCCCATACAAGGCCACTCCCCAGCAACAGTCCCATACAAGGCCACTCCCCAGCAACAGTCCCATACAAGGCCATTCCCCAGCAATAGATCTAAACAAGGCCATTCCCCAGCACAAGATCTATACAAGGCCATCGCCCAGCAACAGTCACATAAAAAGGCCATTCCCCAGCAACAGTCCCGTACAAGGCCATTCCCCAACAACAGTCCTGTACAAAGCCATTCCCCAGCAATAGATTTATACAAGGCCATTCTCCAGCAATAGTCCCTTAGAAGGCCATTCCACAGCAATAGTCCCGTACAAGGCCATTCCCCAACAACAGTCCTGTACAAGGCCACTCCCCAGCAACAGTCCCGTACAAGGCCATTCCCCAGCAACAGTCCTGTACAAGGCCATTCCCCAGCACAAGATCTATACAAGGCCATTCCCCAGCAACAGTCCCGTACAAGGCCATTCCCCAGCACAAGATCTATACAAGGCCATTCCCCATCAACAGTCCCATACAAGGCCACTCATCCCAGTGCAATGATAATATACCCCAACACATCCCATAGACACAACACTCTATGTACAGTACAATGGCTGAGTGCCCTGTCAGGCGGTACCCACCTTTGGCCTGAAAGTAGCAGCGGCTGTGTGTGTATGGAAGGATGAGGAGGAGCAGCGCAAGAAGTGGAGGTGTCCGAGGATGCAGCATGCTGGAGGCTTCTTGGATGTAGGACAGATATCACTCCCCGAGGATATGAGGGGACCTGGCCTCTGTCTATGACTATGGAATGCTACCTGACTGCACCTGCTCGTGTCCCTGCTACCCCCTGTCCTGGTGTGCAGAGTGCCCCCTGTCTGGGTGATGGATGTTCTCGTACTGTCTCTCTCCGGGGTGCTCCCTGTCCTGGTGTGCAGAGTGCCCCCTGTCTGGGCGATGGATGTACTCGTACTGTCTCTCTCCGGGGTGCTCCCTGTCCTGGTGTGTGGAGTGCCCCCTGTCTGGGCGATGGATGTACTCGTACTGTCTCTCTCTGGGGTGCTCCCTGTCCTGGTGTGCAGAGTGCCCCCTGTCTGGGTGATGGATGTACTCGTACTGTCTCTCTCTCTCCGGGGTGCTCCCTGTCCCGGTGTGCAGAGTGCCCCCTGTCTGGGTGATGGATGTACTCGTACTGTCTCTCTCTCTCCGGGGTGCTCCCTGTCCCGGTGTGCAGAGTGCCCCCTGTCTGGGTGATGGATGTACTTGTACTATCTCTCTCCCTGTCGGTGTCTCTCTCTGGGGTGCCCCCTGTCCTGGTGTGCAGAGTGCCCCCTGTCTGGGTGATGGATGTACTTGTGCTATCTCTCTCCCTGTCGGTGTCTCTCTCCGGGGTGCCCCCTGTCCCGGTGTGCAGAGTGCCCCCTGTCTGGGTGATAGATGTACTCGTGCTATCTCTCTCCCTGTCGGTGTCTCTCTCCGGGGTGCTCCCTGTCCCGGTATGCAGAGTGCCCCCTGTCTGGGTGATAGATGTACTCGTGCTATCTCTCTCCCTGTCGGTGTCTCTCTCCGGGGTGCTCCCTGTCCCGGTATGCAGAGTGCCCCCTGTCTGGGTGATAGATGTACTCGTTCTATCTCTCTCCCTGTCGGTGTCTCTCTCTGGGGTGCCCCCTGTCCCGGTGTGCAGAGTGCCCCCTGTCTGGGTGATGGATGTACTCGTACTATCTCTCTCTCTCCCTGTCTCCTCTAGTTGATGTATTTCTGCTCTCTCCTCGTATATTTATATCATTTTGTTGCCGGTTGGGGCCAGGACCTGGAAATCCTATAAAACTCATTTCCTGCTTTGAAAGGCAGAAAAACAAACCCCCGATGAAGGAGCTTTTTGTTTTTAATAAGGTGTGAAAATGTGATTCAGCGCCCCTCGGAGGGGGTCCGTCCCAGGGCTGGCACCCGTCCTGAGGAACCCTCGCTGGCCCTCTCTCTCACACCTCAGCCTGGTACTCCACGTCTAGTGTGGAAGTTGGCAACGCCTGACCCTGCTACACCTGTTCATTGAAGTGTTAGCTCTTCAAAACAAGGCTGAAAGGCGAATCGGATCCTGCAGTAAAATCCAATGACATGTAAGACCTGAAAATGGACAATCTCGGCTGTGCTACACCTGTGCATTGAAGTGTTAGCTCTTCAGTACAAGAGTCAGCCAGGATCACCTAGTCCAGTGACACCATCACCTACCTACAGTGCATTCAGAAAGTATTCAGACCCCTTCACTTGTCTCAATGTTATATTGCAGCCTGATACTGCAGATGTTTACATTCCTTCTTTCTCGTTAATCTGCGCTCAGTACCCCATAATGACAAAGTAGAAGCAGAATTGTAGAAATATCTGAATTTATTAAAAAGAAAAACCCTGAAATCTCACATTGGCAGAAGTATTCAGACCCTTTGCAACAAGACAATTTTAGCTCAGGTTCCTCACCTTTCTCCTGATGGTTGCTGAGATGTTTCTACACCTTTGATTGGAGGTCACAGAATTATTGCAAGGCACAGGTCAAAAAAAACTTTGCAGCACCTGAAGGTTCACAGGAGTACAGTGGCCTCCATAATTTTCTGATGGAAGACATTTGGTACAACCAGGACTCTTCCAAGAGCTGACCGCCCAGCCAAACTGAGCAATCGGGGAAGAAGGGCCTTAGTAAGAGAGGTGACCAAGAACCCAATGGTCACTCTGAGCTCCAGAGATCCTGTGTGGAGTTTGGACAAAGTTCCAGAAGGACATCCATCATTGCAGCCTTCCACCAATCTGTGCTTTATGACAGATTGGTGAGACGGAAGCCTCTTCTCAGTGCAAAGCACATGAAATCCCTCTTGGAGTTTGCAGAAAAGTAGCCGAAGGACTCTCAGACTGGGAGGAAGACGATTCTCTGGTCTGATGAAGCCAAGATTGAACTGTGTGGCCTCAATTCTAAACTTTATTGTAATGATTATGCACAATAGGGACATGGAAGTTGTATGCATCAGTCATCTTGTTAAGGTCTCAGCCATTTTATTTTTCATGAGCAGTAATCTTCCTTCCCTCCCTCCTCTGGCAAACTGGAATTTGTTGCTGTAAGTTTTAACGAACTTCAAAAGACCCTCTTATCTTAACTAAAACACAATAGACCTGGTCAGAGCTGTGAACAACGAATTAGTCTTGGAAGGATGTCTGTTTCCACGAACCATGGAAAACACTTTCCTCTGCCCTCTCGTAAAACCATAATAACTCAGTCCAGCCATCACACATATGACCTGTTAGGCCATTAAGGCTCTAGGAACTCAGAGCGTGCCATAAAACATCTATTCCACATGTAACAATTCCACATACAATTCATAGAATCCAACAGGAACAGGACACATTAATATGATTTATATATTTGAATGGGGAATATCATACCGAACAAATCGAGGTCATGCATGACTATGTTAGCACATAGGAAAGGGCAGAAAGCCGTCTCCTCCCTCCTGGGTGACAAAGGTACTGTTAGGAATGGACTGGCCAGCAATGGTGGGACTCACCTGCCTTTTGATCTGCAGTACCAGGGCTGGCCAGCGGGTGCTCCCAGCAATCAGAGACTCAACCTTTCAGCCAGCTAACACCTGGAACTGATGATGCTGGGGTATTTAAGGGATGGCCAGACTTGCAGACTCTGCCTTGGTGTTGTGTTTGTCCTGGGCCCTGTATCTGTCCTGCATCCTGTTTCTGTTCCTTTGCTGACTTCTCCTGCTCTGATCCTGGCTTGTGACCCTGACCATTCCTCTGTCTGACCCTCTGTACTATGCTGCTTGCTACCTGCTGAACCTGGCCTGTGACCCCGACTATTCTCCGCTTGCTCCCCCTGTACCTACCTGCCCAATTGATATTGACCCGGCCTGCCTGACGACGCTTGCATTGTATGTACTGTTATCTGTGGGTGGTTGGTTTGGTTTGTTTGCACTGTATTATGTTTAGTATTGCACTGCGTTTATGTTTGTATGGTTAGTGTTAATAAATTATATTGTTTATCACATATCTGAAGCCTGCGTTTCCCTGCTTCAGTCACACACCTCTGGTCATACCTGGGAGCCCTGACATTACACCAAGGCCAATCCTGACCAGAAGTGGCTGCACAGGGAAGCCATCTTGGCTTGTTGATGGGAAGGATGGATCTGGATGAGGTTGTGTATTTATATCTGCTAGTGTTTGATGACAGGGAGTATGCTTATCAGACTCTGAAGGAGTATCCCCGGGATGAACTGCTAGAATGTATACGGCTCGCTCATGTTCTAGTAGATCAGGGCACAGTTTTCTCTATGGTGCAGCCATTGATTGAGGTTTGTGTTAAGTTGGTTTCATCTGGTTTCCCCGAATGCAGGGATGAATTTTTGCCACCATTTAGTGCAGACCAGGTAGAGTCCCTGGTGTGGTTATTAGAGGATGATGTGGGTTACTTTCTGGAGCGTTATTCCACATGTTCACCACAGACACTGAGAGATTGTATAAACGCAGTGCAGTCATTGGTCAGACAGGCTTTGTGTAAACTCAGCTTTGTTCAACCCCTACTGCAGACATGGACAGACTTGTTGCACCCAGCCTCAGTCAGCTTACAAAGACCTAGTCCTGCTTCTAACTCTACTCCTGTATTCCCACCAGCTCCTCCAGTTACAGCCCAGTATACTTGGCTATCTACCGCATGTCAGTACCCTGTTCCCACTCGCTGCACCTACCCTGCCTTTAACCCTGTAAAAAAGCCCTCTGTAGCAACTGCTCCCTCTCCTGTTCCATCCTCCAGTTCTTCTCTGTCTCCAGCTGCTCCATTCGTTTGCAGACCTGCGTTTACTTGCAGTGCTCCAGTAGTTAAAACCAGAAAAAAGCGAAAATTCTTTCCAACCAATACCATCCTGCCAGTATCCAAACCGGTGAGCCTGCCTTCCGTGGTTCAGACTGATGCCTGTACGCAGCCTGAAGCCTCTACTCAGCCTGAAGCCTCTACTCAGCCTGAAGCCTCTCCTCGGCCTGAAGCCTCTACTCGGCCTGAAGCCTCTACTCGGCCTGAAGCCTCTACGCGGCCTGAAGCCTCTATGCGGCCTGAAGCCTCTCCTCAGCCTGAAGCCTCTACGCGGCCTGATGCCTGTACTCGGCCTGATGCCTGTACTCGGCCTGATGCCTGTACTCGGCCTGATGCCTGTACTCGGCCTGATGCCTGCATTCAGCCTGATGCCGCTACTCAGCATGATGAACTGATCCAGCCCGACGATCCTATTAGGCCAGTTGACTCGATGCCCGCTGTTGATCCAGATGATCCGGTACCTGATCCAGTGCCCGCTGTCGTGCCAATTGACTCAGAGCCCGCTGTCATACCTGGTGACCCGGTGCCCACTGCCTTGCCAGATGACGCGGTGCCCGCTGGCAAGCCAAATGACCTGATGCCTGGTGACCCAGTGCCCGCTGTCATACCTGGTGACCCGATGCCCGCTGTCGAGCCAGACGATCCAATGCCTGGTGACGCGGTGCCCACTGCCTTGCCAGATGACCTGATGCCTGGCGACCCAGTGCCCGCTGTCATACCTGGTGACCCGATGCCCGCTGTCGAGCCAGACAATCCGGTACCTGATGCCCCGGTGCTCACTGTCGTGCCTGTTGACTCGGAGCCCACTGCCTTGCCAGATGACGCGGTGCCCGCTGTCGAGCCAAATGACCTGATGCCTGGTGACCCAGTGCCCGCTGTCCAGTCAGACGATCCAATGTCTGACCCAGTGCCCGCGGTCATACCAGTTGACTCGGAGCCCACTGCCTTGCCAGATGACGCGGTGCCCGCTGTCGAGCCAAATGACCTGATGCCTGGTGACCCGATGCCCGCTGTCCAGCCAGACGGTCCAATGTCTGACCCAGTGCCAGCGGTCATCCCAGTTGACTCGGAGCCCACTGTTGTGCCTGGTGACTCGGTGCCCGCCGCCCCGCCTGGGGGCCCGAGACCTGTCGTTCCGCCTAAGGGCCCGAGACCTGTCGCTCCGCCTGGGGGTCCGGCACCTGCCACTCCGCTTGAGGGCCCGAAACCTGTCGCTCCATCTGGGGGTCCGGCGCCCGCCGCTCCGCCTGAGGGCCCGAGACCTGTCGCTCCACCTGGGGGTCCGGCGCCCGCCGCTCCGCCTGAGGGCCCGAGACCTGTCGCTCCTCCTGGGGGTCCGGCGCCTGCCGCTCCGCCTGAGGGCCCGAGACCTGTCGCTCCACCTGGGGGTCCGGCGCCCGCCGCTCCGCCTGAGGGCCCGAGACCTGTTGCTCCAGCTGGGGGTCCGGCGCCCGCCGCTCCGCCTGAGGGCCCGAGACCTATCGCTCCATCTGGGGGTCCGGCGCCCGCCGCTCCGCCTGAGGGCCTGAGACCTGTCGCTCCACCTGGGGGTCCGGCGCCCGCCGCTCCACCTGGGGGTCCGGCGCCCGCCGCTCCGCCTGAGGGCCCGAGACCTGTCGCTCCACCTGGGGGTCCGGCGCCCGCCGCTCCGCCTGAGGGCCCGAGACCTGTCGCTCCAGCTGGGGGTCCGGCGCCCGCCGCTCCGCCTGAGGGCCCGAGACCTATCGCTCCATCTGGAGGTTCGGCGCCCGCCGCTCCGCCTGAGGGCCCGAGACCTGTCGCTCCGCCTGGGGGCCCGAGGCCCGTCGCCCCGCCTGGGGGCCCGATGCCTGTCGCCCCGCCTGGGGGCCCGAGGCCTGTCGCCCCGCCTGGGGGCCCGGTGCCTGTCGCCCCGCCTGGGGGCCCGGTGCCTGTCGCCCCGCCTGGGGGCCCGGTGCCTGTCGCCCCGCCTGGGGGCCCGGTGCCTGTCGCCCCGCCTGGGGGCCCGGTGCCTGCTGCTCCGCCCGGGGGCCCGGTGCCTGCTGCTCCGCCCGGGGGCCCGGTGCCTGCTGCTCCGCCCGGGGGCCCGGTGCCTGCTGCCCCGCCCGGGGGCCCGGTGCCTGCTGCCCCGCCCGGGGGCCCGGTGCCTGCTGCCCCGCCCGGGGGCCCGGTGCCTGCTGCCCCGCCCGGGGGCCCGGTGCCTGTCGCCCCGCCCGGGGGCCCGGTGCCGGCCGCTCCGCCTGGTGGCCCGCTGCCTGCTGCTTCGCCTGGTAATCCGATGTGCCTCTGCCCGGAGTCCTGCCCGATGTACCTCTGCCCGGAATCCTGCCCGATGTGCCTCTGCCTGGAGTCCTGCCCGATGTGCCTCTGCCCGGTGTGCCTCTGCCCGGAGTCCTGCCCGATGTGCCTCTGCCCGGAGTCCTGCCCGATGTGCCTCTGCCCGGTGTGCCTCTGCCCGGTGTGCCTCTGCTCGATGTGCCTCTGCCCGGAGTCCAGCCCGGTGTGCCGCTGCCCGGAGTCCTGCCCGGTGTGCCAGTCTTTGATATCCCGCTAGTTGCCAGACCCGGGCGGTGGAACATTTTGCCCAGCTAGGACTGTTTGGAGCGTCCTGAGGCCGCTCCTTGAGGGGGGGGTACTGTTAGGAATGGACTGGCCAGCAATGGTGGGACTCACCTGCCTTTTGATCTGCAGTACCAGGGCTGGCCAGCGGGTGCTCCCAGCAATCAGAGACTCAACCTTTCAGCCAGCTAACACCTGGAACTGATGATGCTGGGGTATTTAAGGGATGGCCAGACTTGCAGACTCTGCCTTGGTGTTGTGTTTGTCCTGGGCCCTGTATCTGTCCTGCATCCTGTTTCTGTTCCTTTGCTGACTTCTCCTGCTCTGATCCTGGCTTGTGACCCTGACCATTCCTCTGTCTGACCCTCTGTACTATGCTGCTTGCTACCTGCTGAACCTGGCCTGTGACCCCGACTATTCTCCGCTTGCTCCCCCTGTACCTACCTGCCCAATTGATATTGTCCCGGCCTGCCTGACGACGCTTGCTTGTATATACTGTTATCTGTGGGTGGTTGGTTTGGTTTGTTTGCACTGTATTATGTTTTAGTATTGCACTGCGTTTATGTTTGTACTGTTAGTGTTAATAAATTATATTGTTTATAACATATCTGAGGTCTGCGTTTCCCTGCTTCAGTCACACACCTCTGGTCATACCTGGGAGCCCTGACAGGTACGCTGTGTTTGGTATCCCTGGGTTCGGAATAGAATTCTGAATATTAATCTGCCAGTTACTAGAAGCCCACCTGCATGTATTGGAGGTTATTAATATTAGTATGAAACTGTAGTTGGGTTGTAAACGTGGTGGCCTCCCAGCACCCATCCCCTAACCCGGATGAAAGGTCAGAGGGTCTCTGTCCACATCCCTTTGATTTCACAGAAAAGGGGAGGACCAGGACCTCGTAAGGAAGCACTCGCTTACCATCAACTGTAGCAAGCGTGCATACAGTGATGGATACGAACCTCCATTTTGGCAAAGGACCGTCCATCTTGTATAATTATCTCTCCTCATCCCCCTCCCTCTTTGTTGAGTGACGTGTTTGGTGTGTGGTTGAAGAGATCACAGGCACCAAACTTGGTGGGAGGGCGTCCTGGCTATAAAACTTCACTAGCTGGGTGCCTCTCTAAGAAACTCTTGCTTGGAAAGATAGCGTAAAAGTGTAAACCAAGTCCCTCACTGAACTTCAAAAGACCTTCCAAGGGGTCGTAAAAACAGACTCACTTTTCCATATAAGTTGATATCTTCATGTAGGACATAATTACCTAAACATGGAGCCCATATTCGGACGGTTCAATTTGAGACCATTCTCCTGGTATGCTGCACCCCTTATCTGACACATATAAGAGAGTAGAAAATTGTATCTCCTGAAACATTCAAGTAAATATGTCATATTTCATATATATACATTCAGCAGACGATTCTGCGTATTAATTTACCCGTGGGTGGAACGTTATATGTACCTAGGAAAAGTTATGGGCCATAATATAAGCTAGAAGAGATTTTTGTTCTAGCTTGGGTCTCCACCCCAATATCCCCCCCCCAAATGAGGCGATTGGTTCTCTGCTGTAAGGAGACACCCTGCTGAGATCCTAGAAAAAGGCTGTTATGCTTGGAGTTGGTGTGTGTGAGAGTAGAAGAGTTTCCTGTCTTAACGTTGAAACTGACAGTGGGAGATGAATCCTTTTGACTTATGAAACTTGAAGCTGCTTACACCACGGCTGACTGGCAAGTACTTTAACCCTCTAAACTCCTCTCTGTTCTCTCTTTGCTGTGCTATTGTTCTCTCTCCTCTCTCTCTCTCTCTCTCTCTCTCTCTCTCTCTCTCTCTCTCTCTCTCTCTCTCTCTCTATTTGCTACATCTTTTTCTGTAAATATTTTTATTGCACCCTTATGACTTTTTAGTAATAAATCTTACTTTCTGAAAGTTTTGAACTGTTTCTAAAGCTCTTTAATGCAAATTACAAATTCCTGCTGCTGAAGAGCGCTACTGTATGTTCTTAACCCTCTATAATCGGCCTGCGTTGATAGTGGTATACAGATGATTATCCAATCATCATACTGTTTTAGCTGAGATCGCCGAGTTTCCTCTTTCTCTGTACAAAAAGGAGGTGGTGGCAGTATGAAGGGTTAGTTGCGTAATTAACCTGACCCAGTAACAACCACATTCAGGCTGCCGGTACATGGATTGTGATCCATTAGCTGGAAAATCGTTGTGCAGGGTGCAGCTGGGCATGGCACTGTTATGCACGTGACATCGCGGTTTTAGATTGGCTAGACCAGGGGTGGACAAACTTTTTGACTTGAGGGCCGCAATGGGTTCATATATTGGACCCGGGGGCCGGACCTAGAGTAGATGAATGATGTGTATGTGTCATCCATAGTAAGTATAGTAATATTCCCCCATAGTAAGCATAGTAATTAATCCCCCATATAGTAATTCATCCCCCATATAGTAATTCATCCCCCATATAGTAATTCATCCCCCATAGTAATTCATCCCCCATATAGTAATTCATCCCCCATAGTAATTCATCCCCCATATAGTAATTCATCCCCCATATAGTAATTCATCCCCCATATAGTAATTCATCCCCCATAGTAATTCATCCCCCATAGTAATTCATCCCCCATATAGTAATTCATCCCCCATAGTAATTCATCCCCCATATAGTAATTCATCCCCCATATAGTAATTCATCCCCCCTATAGTAATTCATCCCCCCTATAGTAATTCTTCCCCCATAGTAATTCATCCCCCCTATAGTAATTCATCCCCCATATTAATTCATCCCCCATATTAAGCCCCCAAGTCCCCCCTGTGTCAATTCACTTACCTTTGCTCCGCGCGTTCCTCTCGCCGTGTTCCTGCGCCGTTCCGGTGTAGCATGAAAATCTGTCTCTTATGAGGATCTGTCCCCCTCGACGTATCTGCGCATGTGCCAGTTTCAGGCATTAGCAGCCGATCGGCGATCTCCGGCACATGCGCAGATACGTCGAGGGGGACAGATCCTCATAGGAGACAGATTTTCATGCTACACCGGTCTTCAGGGCGGACTGTGAGAGGAGCCTAGCTCCCCTCACGTTCGTCACGCTGCCCCGCCTACACACATCGTGACAGCCATCCTGACACTATCACGCTCCGCGGGCCGGATTAAAAGGTCCGCCGGGCCGTAGTTTGCCCATTGCTGGGCCAGACCTTCAGTCACGAGTTTGGTGTGAAGGGCTGGGATCTGACGTTGCGATAGTTACATCAATCAAAGAACATCTTAATGGACTTGAGAGCCTGTATATAAAAATCCTCTGAATCTCCCTGTCTGTGGTGACAGTGTGTGTTGCAGACGTTTATGCTGAATTCGGTGTCATTGCTGGGATTTGTGAGTTTCCTCCTTCTCTGTAAGAAGTCGGTGGTGGCAGTGTGAAGGGTTAATTACATAATAAACCTGACCCAGTGACAAGCGCTCTCAGGCTGCTCACACATAGATTGTGGTCCCACGAGCTGGAAAATCTCTGTGCCGGGTGCAGTTGAGAGTAGCGTTGTTACTCAAGTGACAGCGTGGTGTGAGACCGGCTGGTCCTTTGTCATGAGTTGGTGAGAAGGGTGGGGGTTGGGCACTGGGTTTGTCACAGGTATATCTGGAGGAAACCAGGTCCTGCTCATCACCTGCCCAATACCATCCCAACAGTGAAGCATGGTGGTGGCAGCATTATGCTGTGGGGGTGGAACTAGAAGACTGGTCAGGATTGAGGGAAAGCTGAATGGAGCAGAGTCCAGAGACATCCTCAATGAAAACCTCCACAGAGCTCAGACGGGGCCGAAGGTTCACCTTCCAGAATGACAACCATCCTAAGCACACAGTCCTGGTTTAGGGACAACGCTGTGAATGTCCTGGAGGGGCCCAGATAGGGCCCCGACTTCAACCCTACTGAACATCTCTGGAGAGACCTGAAAATGGCCGTCCACCAATGGCCCCCATCCAACCTGACTGAGCAAAGAACGGGAGAAACTCCCCCAAACCTGGGGTGCAAAGCCTGTGGGGTCATCCCCAAAAGGAGGCGTGGCTGGAATTGTGCCAAAGGGGCTTCAACGAAGCACCGCCCCCAGGGGTCTGAATACTTCTGCCAACAGGAGATCTCAGTTCTTTCTTCTTAATACATTCACAGACATTTCTAGAATTCTCTTGTCACTATGGGGTGCTGAGTGCAGATTCAGGAGAAAAATGAATGTAAACACCTGAAGTATCCGGCTGCAACAGGTGAAGAGGGTCTAAATACTTCCGGAATGCTCTGTATATCAGCTACAGCACATCCAGAAAGTATTCCTGGTATATACAGAAAGTATTCCCGGTATATACAGAGCATCCAGAAAGTATTCCCGGTATATACAGAACATCCAGAAAGTATTCCCGGTATATACAGAGCATCCAGAAAGTATTCCCGATATATACAATGTATCCAGAAATTATTCCCGGTATATACAATGTATCCAGAAAGTATTCCCGGTATATACAATGTATCCAGAAATTATTCCCGGTATATACAGTGCATCCAGAAAGTATTCCCGGTATATACAGAACATCCAGAAAGTATTCCCGGTATATACAGAGCATCCAGAAAGTATTCCCGGTATATACAGAACATCCAGAAAGTATTCCCGGTATATACAGAGCATCTAGAAAGTATTCCCGGTATATACAGAACATCCAGAAAGTATTCCCGGTATATACGGAGCATCCAGAAAGTATTCCCGGTATATGCGGAGCATCCAGAAAGTATTCCGGTATATACGGAACATCCAGAAAGTATTCCCGGTATATACGGAGCATCCAGAAAGTATTCCCGGTATATACGGAACATCCAGAAAGTATTCCCGGTATATACGGAGCATCCAGAAAGTATTCCCGGTATATACAGAGCATCCAGAAAGTATTCCCGGTATATACAGAGCATCCAGAAAGTATTCCCGGTATATACAGCACATCCAGAAAGTATTCCCGGTATATACGGAGCATCCAGAAAGTATTCCCGGTATATACAGAGCATCCAGAAAGTATTCCCGGTATATACAGAGCATCCAGAAAGTATTCCCGTTATATACAGAGCATCCAGAAAGTGTTCCCGGTATACACAGAGCATCCAGAAAGTATTCCCGGTATACACGGAGCATCCAGAAAGTATTCCCGGTATATACAGAGCATCCAGAAAGTGTTCCCGGTATATACAGAGCATCCAGAAAGTATTCCCGGTATATACTGCACATCCAGAAAGTATTCCCGGTATATACAGAGCATCCAGAAAGTGTTCCCGGTATATACAGAGCATCCAGAAAGTGTTCCCGGTATATACAGAGCATCCAGAAAGTATTCCCGGTATATACAGAGCATCCAGAAAGTATTCCCGGTATATACAGAGCATCCAGAAAGTAATCCCTGTGGCGCAATGCGTAGGGGAGGGGCTCTGACGTCACCACGCACTCGGGACGACATTGGTGAGTACAGACTGTTGAACACACAGGAGGCTCTATGAGGCGTTACTATCTGTGTACATGGGAGTGTGCAATATAAACACTACAGGATACGGCTCTAGATGCTTCTGTGTTCTTATATGGAGAAATAAGGAGAGATCCTCATCCTGCAGCCCCGAGAGGGAGAGGTCCTCGTCCTGCAGCCCCGAGAGGGAGAGGTCCTCGTCCTGCAGCCCCGAGAGGGAGAGGTCCTGGTCCTGCAGCCCCGAGAGGGAGAGGTCCTCGTCCTGCAGCCCCGAGAGGGAGAGGTCCTCGTCCTGCAGCCCCGAGAGGGAGAGGTCCTCGTCCTGCAGCCCCGAGAGGGAGAGATCCTCGTCCTGCAGCCCCGAGAGGGAGAGATCCTCGTCCTGCAGCCCCGAGAGGGAGAGATCCTCGTCCTGCAGCCCCGAGAGGGAGAGGTCCTCGTCCTGCACCACGGAGAGGGAGAGGTCCTCGTCCTGCAGCCCCGAGAGGGAGAGATCCTCGTCCTGCAGCCCCGAGAGGGAGAGGTCCTCGTCCTGCAGCCCCGAGAGGGAGAGGTCCTCGTCCTGCAGCCCCGAGAGGGAGAGGTCCTCATCCTGTAGCACTGAGAGGGAGAGATCCTCATCCTGCAGCCCCGAGAGGGAGAGGTCCTCGTCCTGCAGCCCCGAGAGGGAGAGGTCCTCGTCCTGCAGCCCCGAGAGGGAGAGGTCCTCATCCTGTAGCACTGAGAGGGAGAGATCCTCATCCTGCAGCCCCGAGAGGGAGAGGTCCTCATCCTGTAGCACTGAGAGGGAGAGATCCTCGTCCTGTAGCACTGAGAGGGAGAGATCCTCGTCCTGCAGCCCTGAGAGGGAGAGGTCCTCATCCTGTAGCACCGAGAGGGAGAGATCCTCGTCCTGCAGCCCTGAGAGGGGGAGATTCAGGTAATCCTATCCATATAGAGGGGAGCAGATTACCAAACAATCCCCGGAAGATGAAAAGGAGAATCACATCCAGTATCCTGCATACCACTGATAATACAAGATGATTTCTCCTGCTTTCAATCAAAAGCTGTGGCTGCCTAATTGATAGTAAGGCCGGCCATACACTATACAATTTTCTGCCCAATTTCCTTTAGATTTACCTTCAACTATGTAGTGCGAGGGCCCATCTAATTGGATACAACTGAAAGTGTTGTTAGGTTTGACCTCATATTATATGGTTTTTGGTAAATCTAAACCAAAAATCTCAAGAAAATTGTAAAGTGTATGTTCAACCTTAGGTTTTGTAACGGAACCGGACCCCGACTGCACTCGGGTATTTCCGTTAGACTCTCGCTACCCTGTCCGAACACAGATCCACCGACACCACCGCTGACCATACAGGAAATAGACAAGACCAGACTTCCTAAGACAGGAAGTGGACGGCTTTATTTTAACACAAACACAAGATATATACACAGGGCGGGGCAATACAACCAGGAACAGGAAACACATCAGCAGGCCGTCCCATCAGGGGGAAGGGCTGCCGGAAACACCCCCCACCAAAACAAGACACACAATAAAACAATGGGATACACCAAGGTTGCAGTAGACAATACAGGAACACATACATCCCATAATAGTTTGCTGGCCAGCAAGACACAATAGAACAATGGGATGCAACCACATGGCATTAAACAATCCACAACCCCCCACCCCAATATTAGGACAGATCACCCTGTACCCCTAACAGGCACAGGGGGACTTACACATAGGAGGGATATGGGGAGCTGAGACAGGGGTCTCCCCACCTCTCCAAAGGGGGCTGTGTTCCATGGGCCCCCCACCCAAAGTGAGCTGTGTTCCATGGGCCCCCCACCCAAAGTGAGCTGTGTTCCATGCGCCCCCCACCCAAAGTGAGCTGTGTTCCATGGGCCCCCCCACCCAAAGTGAGCTGTGTTCCATGGGCCCCCCCACCCAAAGTGAGCCGTGTTCCATGGGCCCCCACCCAAAGTGAGCCGTGTTCCATGGGCCCCCCACCCAAAGTGAGCCGTGTTCCATGGGACCCCCACCCAAAGTGAGCCGTGTTCCATGGGCCCGCCACCCAAAGTGAGTTGTGTTCCATGGGCCCGCCACCCAAAGTGAGCCGTGTTCCATGGGCCCCCCACCCAAAGTGAGCCGTGTTCCATGGGCCCCCCACCCAAAGTGAGCTGTGTTCTATGGACCCCCACCCAAAGTGAGCCGTGTTCCATGGGCCCCCACCCAAAGTCACTCCCGTCACATATCTCCCCTTTCGGCAGACTAATGCAGGAGGAGATCCCAGACAGATGGACTCTGAAGTTAGTCTGTACTTCCAGTCCCCCAATGCCGGCACCCACACAGCCTCTGCCTCTCCCGTAGAACATACCCGCCACTGGGGAGAAGTACGGACTGGTCCTTCTCCCTGAAGTCCTCTCAGCCACTGGAGAGAAGACAGGGTGGCTGGGCCGCCTTCATCCTTCTGTGGGGGATCTGGGCCGACTCCATCATGCGGTGGGGGATCTGGGCCGACTCCATCATGCTGTGGGGGATCTGGGCCGACTCCATCATGCGGTGGGGGATCTGGGCCGCCTTCATCCTTCTGTGGGGGATCTGGGCCGACTCCATCATGCGGTGGGGGATCTGGGCCGACTCCATCATGCGGTGGGGGATCTGGGCCGACTCCATCATGTGGTGGGGGATCTGGGCCATCTCCATCATGCGGTGGGGGATCTGGGCCGACTCCATCATGCTGTGGGGGATCTGGGCCGACTCCATCATGCGGTGGGGGATCTGGGCCGACTCCATCATGCGGTGGGGGATCTGGGCCGACTCCATCATGCGGTGGGGGATCTGGGCCGACTCCATCATGCGGTGGGGGATCTGGGCCGACTGCCCAGCATCCCTGGGGTATCCAGGTGGGGACCTTTTGAGGTAAGCGCATATCAAAATCCAAAATGTGAAGAGCACCTGATCCCAAGAAAAGCACTTTTCCAAGATGAGTACTTTAAGGAAAGTTATAAAATTGATTGTGGCAATATTGTTATATGGATTTTTTTCATTTTTATATTTTATTTTTTTTATTTTACGCTATATTAATTTGATACATTTATGTATAATTTGGGGTATCCACTATTAATCTTCGTGGAATAGGAAAAGTGTATCCCCAATGGGAAATGATGTGATATTACCAATGAATTGGTGTTTATTATACTGAGTGCTGTTGGTGGGATCACATCACATGGATTTCATGTTTTGGTATTTATGATATCAGCACATTTAGAGTAGCAGGAGGAGCGCGGCACAGCTGCACTGGAATGTTTATATCACACGTGATTGAGAGTACGTGTGTCAGCGGCAGCGGACCTTATCCATATATATAATATATCTGTAATCACAATTAATTCCAGCGGCTCACAAGCACTAGATTATTATCACACTGCAACTTTTACTCTTATGCTGGCCATAGATGGGTCGAAAATCGACCAAAAAAAAATTGACGGATTTTCGCACCGTTAGTGGGTTAATTGGTTGGCCAATTTTGCCGATCAGCTGATGTTCCCGGCAATGATGCCGATCAGCCAATCATTTTACCGATAAAAATCTGCACATGAGCCGTGACCTGCAAGAAGAAAAAGAGGAAGAAGAAAAAGAAAAAGCAGTAGAAGAAAAATGAAAAGAAGAAGAAGAAAAAGAAAAGAAGAAGAAGAAGAAGAGAAGTAAAAGATAAGAAGAAGAAGAGAAGTAAAAGAAAAGAAGAAGAAGAAGTAAAAGAAGAAGAAGAGAAGAAGAAGTAAAAGAAGAGGAGAAGAAGAAGAGGTAAAAGAAGAGAAGAAGAAGGGGAAGGGAAGAAGAAGAGAAGAAGAAGAAGAAGGGGAAGGGAAGAAGAAGAGAAGAAGAAGAGGAGAAGAAGAAGAGGAAGAGAAGAAGAAGGGGAAGGGAAGAGGAAGAGAAGAAGAAGGGGAAGGGAAGAAGAAGAAGAGGAAGAGAAGAAGATAAGAAGAGGAGAAGAAGAAGAGGAAGAGGAGAAGAAGAAGAGGAAGAGGAGAAGAAGAAGAGGAAGAAGAGAAGAGGAGTAGAAGAAGAAGAGAAGCAGAAGAGGAGAAGAAGAAGAAGCAGAAGAGGAGAAGGAAGAGGAGAAGGAGGAGGAGAAGAAGAAGAAGAAGAGGAGAAGAAGAAGAAGTGAAGAAGAAGAGGAGAAGAAGAAGAGGAGAAGAGAAGAAGAAGAAGAAGTGAAGAAGAAGAAGAGGAGAAGAAGAAGTATTCCAGTCCGCTATTTGACATGAAAAAGTATTGAGTTTGCAACAATGTATCTATTTGTATCTGAATAAAACCATCTGTATCCAAAATGGATACAAATGGATACATTGTTGCAACCACAATACATTTTCATGTCAAATATAATTAGCGGAGCTCTCTACAAGGGACAGAAGTAATTATATGCCAGCTGTAGCCGGGACGAAAATCGGCCATTTTTTTTACCGTTGGTGGTAACGTCGGCCTATTGAATGACGGATTTTTCATTTTTTTTTTTTTTAAAACAGCCGGTTTTTGACCCGGCTATGGCCTGCATTAGACTTGTTTAGAGACACAATGGAGGTTTTTGCTTACCTAGAAAATAGAGATATAGAGAATATTTTTAAAGGTGAAGAAAAAACAAATATGAATATTAATATTTCAGAAAAGCAGGACATATCATGGACAAAAACATGAATGGTTGGTGGGATATAACTACAATGAAGAAATATATCAAAGAAAAAATAATACCCAGAAAATGAAGGTGGGATTTACCTTTGCAGATGGAGTAGTTGAGGATGAGGACATCAAGTACGGAGGTGTTACTATTCTTGATTAAAAGGGAACAAAGAAAAATGTAAATATGAATGAAAGTATATAAATAAAGTAGAATCCCTGAAGGAACCTCCAGAATTCACAAGGTACACGAATGAGTTGAACAAAAATGTTAAAAATAGGGATCAAGAGGTTAAAAATAGGAAAAAGAAAAAATACCAGAGAGACATTCAAGATTATAAATTAAATACAGTATTTAAGTGGCAATCAAAAATGATGAATAATGAAATGAAATCCGCAGATAATAAACCCATAAAATATACAGATATTCAAACAGCTCCAACAAAATCCATTGGTTATAAAACACCGAAAGATTCTACCCACAACCAGCATGTAAGAATAGAAGTCCAGCAAATCACAAAGCACAAACACCACAACAATACAGGAAGCATAATAATTACAGGAATCAAATGTATTGATCAGCAGAGGACACAACCCAAATATTTCCAATCAAAAGGTAAATTACATTTCAATAATCAATTTAGAGGAGCCCAGTGGAGAGGTCCGCAAGGGTACCGCCCACAAGAGAGACATGCTGCTTGGTGTCATCATCCCTGAGATCATCCTGGCCTTCATGGTCCTGTGACTGATGGGTGAGCTGCCTGACTTACCTGGGGAAGGATCCAGCAGTCCATGTGCATGTTACATGTGCGTCTGGTGAGTGCGTATCCAGGAATACTTGTCAGGGATCCACCAGCACTGGATGTCTCCTGTTCACGGATTTATTTTCTGGACTTTCTTATAACTATTGTTTATCACAATTGTGTCGTTTGATATTTGTTCACCATCAGTCACTTCATTTTATATCACTCAATGCTGACCACTCG
Organism: Staurois parvus; assembly: GCF_062004578.1. Taxonomy (NCBI): domain Eukaryota; kingdom Metazoa; phylum Chordata; class Amphibia; order Anura; family Ranidae; genus Staurois; species Staurois parvus. The sequence goes on from NW_028319133.1 coordinate 34,600, forward strand.
GTGTCCCGGATCCATCACCTCACTTATCCGTATATTCATTATTGCCGTATTAATAACTCAGGAACTCTCACACCTTAGACTGGTAGTGCTGATTGCTGATCAGAGCACCTCACTGTTGACACGAAACCGGACCCCGACCGCACTTCGGTATTTCCGTTAGACTCCGGCTTCCCCGTCCGAACACAGATCCCCGGACACCACCGCTGACCATACAGGAAATAGACGGCACCAGGCTCTTAAGACAGGAAGTGAACTGCTTTATTTTAACACAAACACAAGATATATACACAGGGTGGGGCAATACAACCAGGAACAGGAAACACATCAGCAGGCCGTCCCATCAGGGGGAAGGGCTGCCAGAAACACCCCCCACCAAACCAAGACACACAATGGAACAATGGGATGCAGCACATGGCAGAGAACAATGAACAACCCCCCCCCCCAATATTAGAACATTTCTCCCTGTACCCCTAACAGGGATTTGGGGAGATGATACAGGGGTCCCCCACCCCCAAAAGTCACTCTCGTCACAACTGTGTCTGCCTTTATTATTGCTGCTGTTCGCTGTATTGCTGCTTCTATTCACCCTATTATTTATTGATGTACATGCGCAGGTTTTAGAAGTATCTTTGATTCATTCATTACTTTAGCGCTGCACCTTTTATATTTCACTCAGGTTATACCGCCACCTGCAGGAGGACTGGGAACTCTGCAAATTTCCTATTGGAAAAGGGGATCTTTTGAAAATACCTCTGTCCCTGCTTCCCTGCCGATTACTGGATCCTCAGATTCACCCATTTGGCTGTTATCGGTACTTGTTCTTTTATTTGATGCATTTATCATTCCCTGTGATCTGTGCTGGATTCCCTGTACCTGCGATCTGTGCCTGATACCGGATCCTGTTCTGTGCCTGATACCGGATCCTGTGCAGGATTCCCTGTACCTGCGATCTGTGCCTGATACCGGATCCTGTGATGGAATCCCTGTACCTGTGTTCTGTGCCTGATACCGGATCCTGTGATGGAATCCCTGTACCTGCGTTCTGTGCCTGATACCGGATCCTGTGATGGAATCCCTGTACCTGCGATCTGTTCCTGATACCGGATCCTGTGTAGGATTCCCTGTACCTGCGATCTGTTCCTGATACCGGATCCTGTGCTGGATTCCCTGTACCTGCGATCTGTGCCTGATACCGGATCCTGTGCTGGATTCCCTGTACCTGTGTTCTGTGCCTGATACCGGATCCTGTGCTGGAATCCCTGTACCTGCGATCTGTGCCTGATACCGGATCCTCTGCTGGATTCCCTGTACCTGCGATCTGTGCCTGATACCGGATCCTGTGCTGGATTCCCTGTACCTGTGTTCTGTGCCTGATACCGGATCCTGTGCTGGATTCCCTGTACCTGTGTTCTGTGCCTGATACCGGATCCTGTGCAGGATTCCCTGTACCTGCGATCTGTTCCTGATACCGGATCCTGTGCTGGATTCCCTGTACCTGCGATCTGTGCCTGATACCGGATCCGGTGCTGGATTCCCTGTACCTGTGTTCTGTGCCTGATACCGGATCCTGTGCTGGATTCCCTGTACCTGCGATCTGTGCCTGATACCGGATCCGGTGCTGGATTCCCTGTACCTGTGTTCTGTTCCTGATACCGGATCCTGTGCTGGATTCCCTGTACCTGCGATCTGTGCCTGATACCGGATCCTGTGCTGGATTCCCTGTACCTGCGATCTGTGCCTGATACCGGATCCTGTGATGGAATCCCTGTACCTGCCATCTGTGCCTGATACCGGATCCTGTGCTGGATTCCCTGTACCTGCGATCTGTTCCTGATACCGGATCCGGTGCTGGATTCCCTGTACCTGTGTTCTGTGCCTGATACCGGATCCTGTGCAGGATTCCCTGTACCTGCGATCTGTTCCTGATACCGGATCCTGTGCTGGATTCCCTGTACCTGCGATCTGTGCCTGATACCGGATCCTGTGCAGGATTCCCTGTGCCTGTGTTCTGTGCCTGATACCGGATCCTGTGCTGGAATCCCTGTACCTGCGATCTGTGCCTGATACCGGATCCTGTGCTGGATTCCCTGTACCTGCGATCTGTACCTGATACCGGATCCTGTGCAGGATTCCCTGTACCTGCGATCTGTGCCTGATACCGGATTCTGTGCTGTAATCCCTGTACCTGCGATCTGTGCCTGATACCGGATCCTGTGCTGGATTCCCTGTACCTGCGATCTGTGCCTGATACCGGATCCTGTGCAGGATTCCCTGTACCTGCGATCTGTGCCTGATACCGGATCCTGTGCTGGATTCCCTGTACCTGCGATCTGTGCCTGATACCGGATCCTGTGCTGGATTCCCTGTACCTGCGATCTGTGCCTGATACCGGATCCTGTGCAGGATTCCCTGTACCTGCGATCTGTGCCTGATACCGGATCCTGTGCTGGATTCCCTGTACCTGCGATCTGTGCCTGATACCGGATTCTGTGCTGTAATCCCTGTACCTGCGATCTGTGCCTGATACCGGATCCTGTGCTGGATTCCCTGTACCTGCGATCTGTGCCTGATACCGGATCCTGTGCTGGAATCCCTGTACCTGCGATCTGTGCCTGATACCGGATCCTGTGCAGGATTCCCTGTACCTGCCATCTGTGCCTGATACCGGATTCTGTGCTGTAATCCCTGTATCTGCGATCTGTGCCTGATACCGGATCCTGTGCTGGATTCGCTGTACCTGCGATCTGTGCCTGATACCGGATCCAGTGCTGGATTCCCTGTACCTGCGATCTGTGCCTGATACCGGATCCTGTGCTGGATTCCCTGTACCTGCGATCTGTGCCTGATACCGGATCCTGTGCAGGATTCCCTGTGCCTGCGATCTGTGCCTGATACCGGATCCTGTGCTGGATTCCCTGTACCTACCAGTTACTAGATCCCCTGCTCATTTACTGTTACTTGTGATCTCTTCCAGTCACTGGATCCTTTGCTTCTCATAGTCTCTTCACTCTCCTGCCGGTCTGATCCATGGAATGGCCTTCACTTCGCTTTATAATACAATTGGTTCTTCCTCGGTAAATATGATTTTTTTTGCCCATTGTTGACCCCAAAATGAAAGTCCGCTTCCTCCAGAGATAGAAAATGTCCCTAATAATGACGTCTGTCCGTGTGTAGCCGTACTACGAAGGTTTGTGTAGTCACCGTTTCATTGAAGCCCAGTGGAAGGCTCCGTGTTCATCCGGCTGTACATCCAATGACCTGCACCAATGGCGGCAATACATCCTGAGCCTCCCACTATGCCACCATCATTGAAGCCCAGGGGAAGGCTCCGTGTTCATCCGGCTGTACATCCAATGACCTGCACCAATGGCGGCAATACATTCTGAGCCTCCCACTGGGCCACCATCATTGAAGCCCAGGGGAAAGCTCTGTGTTCATCCGGCTGTACATCCAATGACCTGCACCAATGGCGGCAATACATCCTGAGCCTCCCACTGGGCCACCATCATTGAAGCCCAGGGGAAGGCTCCGTGTTCATCCGGCTGTACATCCAGTGACCTGCACCGATGGCGGCAATACATCCTTAGTTTCCCACTGGGCCACCATCATTGAAGCCCAGGGGAAGGCTCCGTGTTCATCCGGCTGTACATCCAGTGACCTGCACCGATGGCGGCAATACATCCTGAGCCTCCCACTGGGCCACCATCATTGAAGCCCAGGGGAAGGCTCCGTGTTCATCCGGCTGTACATCCAGTGACCTGCACCGATGGCGGCAATACATCCTGAGCCTCCCACTGGGCCACCATCATTGAAGCCCAGGGGAAGGCTCCGTGTTCATCCGGCTGTACATCCAATGACCTGCACCAATGGCGCCAATACATCCTGAGCCTCCCACTGGGCCACCATCATTGAATCCCAGGGGAAAGCTCCGTGTTCATCCGGCTGTACATCCAATGACCTGCACCAATGGCGGCAATACATTCTGAGCCTCCCACTGGGCCACCATCATTGAAGCCCAGGGGAAGGTTCCGTGTTCATCCGGCTGTACATCCAGTGACCTGCACCGATGGCGGCAATACATCCTGAGCCTCCCACTGGGCCACCATCATTGAAGCCCAGGGGAAGGCTCCGTGTTCATCCAGCTGTACATCCAATGACCTGCACCAATGGCGGCAATACATCCTGAGCCTCCCACTGGGCCACCATCATTGAAGCCCAGGGGAAGGCTCCGTGTTCATCCGGCTGTACATTCAGTGACCTGCACCGATGGCGGCAATACATCCTTAGTTTCCCACTGGGCCACCATCATTGAAGCCCAGGGGAAGGCTCCGTGTTCATCCGGCTGTACATCCAATGACCTGCACCAATGGCGCCAATACATCCTGAGCCTCCCACTGGGCCACCATCATTGAATCCCAGGGGAAAGCTCCGTGTTCATCCGGCTGTACATCCAATGACCTGCACCAATGGCGGCAATACATTCTGAGCCTCCCACTGGGCCACCATCATTGAAGCCCAGGGGAAGGTTCCGTGTTCATCCGGCTGTACATCCAGTGACCTGCACCGATGGCGGCAATACATCCTGAGCCTCCCACTGGGCCACCATCATTGAAGCCCAGGGGAAGGCTCCGTGTTCATCCAGCTGTACATCCAATGACCTGCACCAATGGCGGCAATACATCCTGAGCCTCCCACTGGGCCACCATCATTGAAGCCCAGGGGAAGGCTCCGTGTTCATCCGGCTGTACATCCAGTGACCTGCACCGATGGCGGCAACAGATCCTGAGCCTCCCACTGGGCCACCATCATTGAAGCCCAGGGGAAGGCTCCGTGTTCATCCGGCTGTACATCCAATGACCTGCACCAATGGCGGCAATACATCCTGAGCCTCCCACTGGGCCACCATCATTGAAGCCCAGGGGAAGGCTCCGTGTTCATCCGGCTGTACATCCAATGACCTGCACCGATGGCGGCAATACATCCTGAGCCTCCCACTGGGGCACCATCATTGAAGCCCAGGGGAAGGCTCCGTGTTCATCCGGCTGTACATCCAGTGACCTGCACCGATGGCGGCAATACATCCTGAGCCTCCCACTGGGCCACCATCATTGAAGCCCAGGGGAAAGCTCCGTGTTCATCCGGCTGTACATCCAATGACCTGCACAAATGGCGGCAATACATCCTGAGCCTTCCACTGGGCCACCATCATTGAAGCCCAGGGGAAGGCTCCGTGTTCATCCGGCTGTACATCCAGTGACCTGCACCGATGGCGGCAATACATCCTGAGCCTCCCACTGGGCCACCATCATTGAAGCCCAGGGGAAAGCTCCGTGTTCATCCGGCTGTACATCCAATGACCTGCACCAATGGCGGAAATACATCCTGAGCCTCCCACTGGGCCACCATCATTGAAGCTCAGGGGAAGGCTCCGTGTTCATCCGGCTGTACATCCAGTGACCTGCACCGATGGCGGCAATACATCCTGAGCCTCCCACTGGGCCACCATCATTGAAGCCCAGGGGAAGGCTCCGTGTTCATCCGGCTGTACATCCAATGACCTGCACCGATGGCGGCAATACATCCTGAGCCTCCCACTGGGGCACCATCATTGAAGCCCAGGGGAAGGCTCCGTGTTCATCCGGCTGTACATCCAATGACCTGCACCGATGGCGGCAATACATCCTGAGCCTCCCACTGGGCCACCATCATTGAAGCCCAGGGGAAGGCTCCGTGTTCATCCGGCTGTACATCCAGTGACCTGCACCAATGGCGGCAATACATCCTGAGCCTCCCACTGGGCCACCATCATTGAAGCCCAGGGGAAGGCTCCGTGTTCATCCGGCTGTACATCCAATGACCTGCACCAATGGCGGCAATACATCCTGAGCCTCCCACTGGGCCACCATCATTGAAGCCCAGGGGAAGGCTCCGTGTTCATCCGGCTGTACATCCAGTGACCTGCACCGATGGCGGCAATACATCCTGAGCCTCCCACTGGGCCACCATCATTGAAGCCCAGGGGAAGGCTCCGTGTTCATCCGGCTGTACATCCAATGACCTGCACCAATGGCGGCAATACATCCTGAGCCTCCCACTGGGCCACTATCATTGAAGCCCAGGGGAAGGCTCCGTGTTCATCCGGCTGTACATCCAATGACCTGCACCGATGGCGGCAATACATCCTGAGCCTCCCACTGGGCCACCATCATTGAAGCCCAGGGGAAGGCTCCGTGTTCATCCGGCTGTACATCCAATGACCTGCACCAATGGTGGCAATACATCCTGAGCCGCCCACTGGGCCACCATCATTGAAGCCCAGGGGAAGGCTCCGTGTTCATCCGGCTGTACATCCAGTGACCTGCACCGATGGCGGCAATACATCCTGAGCCTCCCACTGGGCCACCATCATTGAAGCCCAGGGGAAGGCTCCGTGTTCATCCGGCTGTACATCCAGTGACCTGCACCGATGGCGGCAATACATCCTGAGCCTTCCACTGGGCCACCATCATTGAAGCCCAGGGGAAGGCTCTGTGTTCATCCGGCTGTACATCCAATGACCTGCACCAATGGCGGAAATACATCCTGAGCCTTCCACTGGGCCACCATCATTGAAGCCCAGGGGAAGGCTCCGTGTTCATCCGGCTGTACATCCAGTGACCTGCACCAATGGTGGCAATACATTCTGAGCCTCCCACTGGGCCACCATCATTGAAGCCCAGGGGAAGGCTCCGTGTTCATCCGGCTGTACATCCAATGACCTGCACCAATGGCGGCAATACATCCTGAGCCTCCCACTGGGCCACCATCATTGAAGCCCAGGGGAAGGCTCCGTGTTCATCCGGCTGTACATCCAATGACCTGCACCAATGGTGGCAATACATCCTGAGCCTCCCACTGGGCCACCATCATTGAAGCCCAGGGGAAGGCTCCGTGTTCATCCGGCTGTACATCCAGTGACCTGCACCGATGGCGGCAATACATCCTGAGCCTCCCACTGGGCCACCATCATTGAAGCCCAGGGGAAGGCTCCGTGTTCATCCGGCTGTACATCCAGTGACCTGCACCGATGGCGGCAATACATCCTGAGCCTCCCACTGGGCCACCATCATTGAAGCCCAGGGGAAGGCTCCGTGTTCATCCGGCTGTACATCCAATGACCTGCACCAATGGCGGAAATACATCCTGAGCCTCCCACTGGGCCACCATCATTGAAGCCCAAGGGAAGGCTCCGTGTTCATCCGGCTGTACATCCAGTGACCTGCACCGATGGCGGCAATACATCCTGAGCCTCCCACTGGGCCACCATCATTGAAGCCCAGGGGAAGGCTCCGTGTTCATCCGGCTGTACATCCAGTGACCTGCACCAATGGCGGAAATACATCCTGAGCCTTCCACTGGGCCACCATCATTGAAGCCCAAGGGAAGGCTCCGTGTTCATCCGGCTGTACATCCAGTGACCTGCACCAATGGCGGCAATACATTCTGAGCCTCCCACTGGGCCACCATCATTGAAGCCCAGGGGAAGGCTCCGTGTTCATCCGGCTGTACATCCAATAACCTGCACCAATGGCGGCAATACATCCTGAGCCTCCCACTGGGCCACCATCATTGAAGCCCAAGGGAAGGCTCCGTGTTCATCCGGCTGTACATCCAGTGACCTGCACCAATGGCGGCAATACATTCTGAGCCTCCCACTGGGCCACCATCATTGAAGCCCAGGGGAAGGCTCCGTGTTCATCTGGCTGTACATCCAGTGACCTGCACCGTGGCGGCAATACATCCTGAGCCTCCCACTGGGCCACCATCATTGAAGCCCAGGGGAAGGCTCCGTGTTCATCCGGCTGTACATCCAGTGACCTGCACCGATGGCGGCAATACATCCTGAGCCTCCCACTGGGCCACCATCATTGAAGCCCAGGGGAAGGCTCCGTGTTCATCCGGCTGTACATCCAATGACCTGCACCGATGGCGGCAATACATCCTGAGCCTCCCACTGGGCCACCATCATTGAAGCCCAGGGGAAGGCTCCGTGTTCATCCGGCTGTACATCCAGTGACCTGCACCAATGGTGGCAATACATCCTGAGCCTCCCACTGGGCCACCATCAAAGCAAAAGAAAGAGCTGCTGAAAATGGTTGCCCTTTGTCCACTCAATGTACTTGGAATAAAAAACAAAATAGAACGATCCTTCTATGCCGGAGGATTCCCAATTCTGTTCAGCCACGTCTGTGATTCACATACCAACAGCCCAGCCCATAAATCCACATTCTCTGTTAGAGACAAAGCATACAGAGGCGTCCCCTACCTGACCCCAGCCTGCTGATTGGATAATGAAGGATCAGCAACACACTGACCAGTCACCGCTCTGCTCACCCTGCTCTCTGCTCCTGTCAGCATGTACATGCAGCAGAGACTGATTGGCTACTAGCCTAGCTCCTCCCTCTCCTGTGCAGGGGGTTCCAGAATGCTGATCTCAAGACTTGTATGTAAAATAATAGCTGAAGCCAAACACTTTTAATTTCATTTGGGTCGGGTAGGGAGGGGTTAGGACCAATGCTGGTGTCTGCCATCTGTGTCTTATTTGGGGAGATTTCTCTTCCCTTCCTGCCCTGTAGACTCAAGAGGAAGTGAGATTCAGTGTGAGGGAAATTCCCTGGTAATTAAATACACTATATTGCCCCAAGTATTGTCCTCCATATCATGTGATTCAGGTGTTCCAATCCCCTCCATATCATGTGATTCAGGTGTTCCAATCCCCTCCATATCATGTGATTCAGGTGTTCCAATCCCCTCAAAATCATGTGATTCATGTGTTCCAATCCCCTCCCATTCATGTGATTCAGGTGTTCCAATCCCCTCCATATCATGTGATTCAGGTGTTCCAACCCCCTCCATATCATGTAATTTAGGTGTTCCAATCCCCTCCCAATCATGTGATTCAGGTGTTCCAATCCCCTCCATATCATGTGATTCAGGTGTTCCAATCCCCTCCCAATCATGTGATTCAGGTGTTCCAATCCCCTCCATATCATGTGATTCAGGTGTTCCAATCCCCTCCATATCATGTGATTCAGGTGTTCCAATCCCCTCTCAATCATGTGATTCAGGTGTTCAAGTCCCCTCCAATCATGTGATTCAGGTGTTCCAATCCCCTCCAATCATGTGATTCAGGTGTTCCAATCCCCTCCATATCATGTGATTCAGGTGTTCCAATCCCCTCCCAATCATGTGATTCAGGTGTTCCAATCCCCTCCATATCATGTGATTCAGGTGTTCCAATCCCCTCCATATCATGTGATTCAGGTGTTCCAATCCCCTCCATGGACACAGTGCAATGCAAAGTGTCGGATGCCATGGTGTAAAGCACACTGCCACTGGACTCTAGAGCAGTGGAGGCGTGTTCTCTGGAGTGACCAATCACGTTTCTCTGTCTGGCAATCTGATGGACATGTCTGGGTTTGGTGGTTGCCAGGAGAACGGTACTTGCCTGACTGCATTGTGCCAAGTGTAAAGTTTGGTGGAGGGGGGATTATGGTGTGGGGTCATTTTTCAGGGGTTGCGTTGGCCCCCTAGTTCCAGTGAAGGGAACTCTTAAGGCCACATTTTGGACAATTTCATGCCCCCAACTTTGTGGGAGGAGTTTGGGGATGGCCCCTTCCTGTTCCAACATGACTGCGCTCCAGTGCACAAAGCAAGGTCCATAAAGACATGGAGGAGCCAGTTTGGGGTGGAGGAACTTGACTGTCCTGCACAGAGTCCTGACCTCAACCCCATAGAACACCTTTGGGATGAATTAGAGCGGAGACTGCGAGCCAGGCCCCCTCCCCCGACATCAGTGCCTCCTCCCCCGACATCAGTGCCTGACCTGACAAATGTGCTTCTGGAAGAATGGTCCAACCTTCCCATAGACACCCTCCTAAACCTTGTGGACGGCCTTCCCAGAAGAGTTGAAGCTGTTATAGCTGCAAAGGGCGGGGCCAACTCAATATTGAACCCTACGGACTAAGACTGGTGGGCCATTAAAGGTCATGTGCGTGAAAAGGCCGGCCAACCCAATATTGAACCCTACGGACTAAGACTGGGGGGCCATTAAAGGTCATGTGTGTGGGAAGGGCGGAGCCACCTCAATATTGAACCCTACGGACTGAGACTGGGGGGCCATTAAAGGTCATGTGTGTGGGAAGGGTGGGGCCACCTCAATATTGAACCCTACGGACTAAGTTTGGGGGGGGCCATTAAAGGTCATGTGTGTGGAAAGGGCGGAGCCAACTCAATATTGAACCCTACGGACTAAGACTGGGGGGCCATTAAAGGTCATGTGCGTGGAAAGGCCGGCCAACCCAATATTGAACCCTACGGACTAAGACTGGGGGGCCATTAAAGGTCATGTGTGTGGAAAGGGTGGGGCCAACTCAATATTGAACCCTACGGACTAAGACTGGGAGGCCATGAAAGGTCATGTGTGTGGGAAAGGCGGGGCCAACTCAATATTGAACCCTACGGACTAAGACTGGGGGGGCCATTAAAGGTCATGTGTGTGGAAAGGGCGGGGCCAACTCAATATTGAACCCTACGGACTAAGACTGGGAGGCCATGAAAGGTCATGTGTGTGGAAAGGGCGGGGCCAACTCAATATTGAACCCTACGGACTAAGACTGGGGGGCCATTAAAGGTCATGTGTGTGGAAAGGGTGGGGCCAACTCAATATTGAACCCTACGGACTAAGACTGGGGGGGCATTAAAGGTCATGTGTGTGGAAAGGGCGGGGCCAACTCAATATTGAACCCTACGGACTAAGACTGGGAGGCCATGAAAGGTCATGTGCGTGGAAATGGCGGGGCCAACTCAATATTGAACCCTACGGACTAAGACTGGGGGGCCATTAAAGGTCATGTGTGTGGAAAGGGCGGGGCCAACTCAATATTGAACCCTACGGACTAAGACTGGGAGGCCATGATAGGTCATGTGTGTGGAATGCTGACAGACCATTACTTGGGGCAATATGGAATATGTCCCGATTGGAAGGTTTGTCCTCACTTCCTGTTCTGGAGGCAGCTCAGAATTGTAGAATTGCCCTCTGACTTTGGTGCCGAGGACCATTAGGGAGAGTCAATCACCTTAATAGGGAAGTAGGAGGTAAGTCCTCATCACTCTGCAAACCATTTGCCTTTGGTTATAGATCAATGTAAACATTACAAGGTGCTTTATATCTCTGACTGGAACTTTGCCTTTCACAGCCCTCAGTCCCTGATGAATCCTGCTGTGAAGGACAAATAGCCCAAGGACTGGCTGAGTGGGGAGGGGGTCTTGTTTGGCAGAGGAGGAATATGGAGAGAGGAGAGGATGGGAAGGGAGACTCACCAACATCTAGCTGGCTGGACTCACATGGACACCTACATTCTGGTGCAATCTGCAACTAATGGCGATTCCAAAAAGTCCTCACTCTGTGCAATAGTTCATAGAATTAGACTTCCATCGAATAAATCCAAAGGGTGAGGTTGTGAGTCCCACGCCAAACAAGTCTCCTCCGCCAAACAAGTCTCCACCGCCAAACAAGTCTCCACCGCCAAACAAGTCTCCTCCGCCAAACAAGTCTCCTCCGCCAAACAAGTCTCCTCCGCCAAACAAGTCTCCACCGCCAAACAAGTCTCCTCCGCCAAACAAGTCTCCACGCCAAACAAGTCTCCACCGCCAAACAAGTCTCCTCCGCCAAACAAGTCTCCTCCGCCAAACAAGTCTCCTCCGCCAAACAAGTCTCCTCCGCCAAACAAGTCTCCTCCGCCAAACAAGTCTCCTCCGCCAAACAAGTCTCCTCCGCCAAACAAGTCTCCACCGCCAAACAAGTCTCCTCCGCCAAACAAGTCTCCACCGCCAAACAAGTCTCCTCCGCCAAACAAGTCTCCACCGCCAAACAAGTCTCCTCCGCCAAACAAGTCTCCTTCGCCAAACAAGTCTCCTTCGCCAAACAAGTCTCCACCGCCAAACAAGTCTCCTCCGCCAAACAAGTCTCCACGCCAAACAAGTCTCCACCGCCAAACAAGTCTCCACCGCCAAACAAGTCTCCACGCCAAACAAGTCTCCTCCGCCAAACAAGTCTCCACCGCCAAACAAGTCTCCACCGCCAAACAAGTCTCCTTCGCCAAACAAGTCTCCACCGCCAAACAAGTCTCCACGCCAAACAAGTCTCCACCGCCAAACAAGTCTCCACCGCCAAACAAGTCTCCTCCGCCAAACAAGTCTCCACGCCAAACAAGTCTCCGCCGCCAAACAAGTCTCCACCGCCAAACAAGTCTCCACGCCAAACAAGTCTCCTCCGCCAAACAAGTCTCCACCGCCAAACAAGTCTCCACGCCAAACAAGTCTCCACGCCAAACAAGTCTCCACGCCAAACAAGTCTCCATCGCCAAACAAGTCTCCATCGCCAAACAAGTCTCCACCGCCAAACATGTCTCCACGCCAAACAAGTCTCCACGCCAAACAAGTCTCCTCCGCCAAACAAGTCTCCTCCGCCAAACAAGTCTCCTCCGCCAAACAAGTCTCCTCCGCCAAACAAGTCTCCTCCGCCAAACAAGTCTCCTCCGCCAAACAAGTCTCCTCCGCCAAACAAGTCTCCACCGCCAAACAAGTCTCCTCCGCCAAACAAGTCTCCACCGCCAAACAAGTCTCCTCCGCCAAACAAGTCTCCACCGCCAAACAAGTCTCCTCCGCCAAACAAGTCTCCTTCGCCAAACAAGTCTCCTTCGCCAAACAAGTCTCCACCGCCAAACAAGTCTCCTCCGCCAAACAAGTCTCCACGCCAAACAAGTCTCCACCGCCAAACAAGTCTCCACCGCCAAACAAGTCTCCACGCCAAACAAGTCTCCTCCGCCAAACAAGTCTCCACCGCCAAACAAGTCTCCACCGCCAAACAAGTCTCCTTCACCAAACAAGTCTCCACCGCCAAACAAGTCTCCACGCCAAACAAGTCTCCACCGCCAAACAAGTCTCCACCGCCAAACAAGTCTCCTCCGCCAAACAAGTCTCCACGCCAAACAAGTCTCCGCCGCCAAACAAGTCTCCACCGCCAAACAAGTCTCCACGCCAAACAAGTCTCCTCCGCCAAACAAGTCTCCACCGCCAAACAAGTCTCCACGCCAAACAAGTCTCCACGCCAAACAAGTCTCCACGCCAAACAAGTCTCCATCGCCAAACAAGTCTCCATCGCCAAACAAGTCTCCACCGCCAAACATGTCTCCACGCCAAACAAGTCTCCACCGCCAAACAAGTCTCCACCGCCACGCCGAGACAGCGAAGGGCTTACTGAAAGTGTGACTGTCAAGTTCTAGAGAAGTCCTATAGTTGTGGCAAGGCTTGAGGCTTCCATCCACCAGATCTTCACCGGGAGGGAACATCACAAACCACCATCTGTGGTCACCTCACATTGTCTACATGAATATTCAGACATAAAGGAAAGGAACCAAACGCTCCACACAGTGTGAATCCCAACAAACGATTTTATGAAAACAAATGCAGAGAAATGTATAAAATGCTGCATCGCCCTCTGTAATGCAATCTTGGATAACTGGAATGGTCTTCCAAGAACATGATGACGTCACGGCATGTACAGTGCGCAGCATAAATGAGTACACCCCTTTTGAAAAGTAAGATTTTAACCACTTCCCCTCTGCCCTATAGCAGAAATACTGCTACAGGGTGGCAGGGCTGCGCAAAATCACATTTATATGCGTGGTTTTGCATTTCCAGGTAGGGGGAGTGCACAAGCCACACGCGCGCCCTACCTGCATCGCCATTTGCAGCCTCAGCTGTCAATCACCGGGTCCCAGCTGGTGATTACACGCTGGCAACTGGTTATTGCCGAGCATCTCTGCCATGTTTATAAACAACACAGTTCTCTCCCATGTCAGCTCCTGCACACTGCTTTGTATGGTTCTGCATAGCAGCATGCGTACAGTGAAGCACACAGACCCCGCCCCCTAGTAAAACACACACAGCACACAGTTAACCCTTTGATTGCCCCTCACATTAACCCCTTCCTGCCCAGTGCCATTAGTACAGTGTCAGTGCTTTTTATTAGCACTGATCACTGTATTGGTGTCACTGGGAATGTCAGTGACACCAAGCAGTCCCCCCCCCCCCCCAGTGTCAGAATGCCCGCCGCAGTCCTGCAGTCCCGCTATAAGGCGCTGATCACCGCCATTACTAGTATAAAAAATAATCCCAGTAACTGTATCCCGCCATTTGTAGACGCTATAACTTTCATGTAAACCAATGAATTTACATGTATTGGGATTTTTTCAGCAAAGACACGGAGCGGGAGACACGGAGCGGGAGACACGGAGCGGAAGACACGGAGCGGAAGACACGGAGCAGGAGACACGGAGCGGAAGACACGGAGCGGAAGACACGGAGCGGGAGACACGGAGCGGGAGACACGGAGCGGAAGACACGGAGCGGGAGACACGGAGCGGAAGACACGGAGCGGGAGACAGTTTGGCCGAAATTTAAGAAGAAATTTGATTTTTATAATTTTTTTACTGGACGTGTTTAATAGCAAAAAGTCCAAAATAATTCTTTTCTCAAAATTGGCCGTATTTTGTTGCTTATAGCGAAAAAATAAATACCGCACAGGGGATCCAATACCGCCGAAAGAAAGCTTGATTTGTGGGAAAAAAGGATGTAAATTTCATTTGGGTGCGGCGTTGCATGACCGCGCAATTGTCAGCCAAAGTAACGCAGCGCCGTAAAGCAAAAAATGGCCTGGTCAGGAAGGGGGGGGGGAATCCTCTGGAGGGGGAGGGGTTACTCAATCTCCCAATGAACACAAGAAGGATCTCCACCATGGGGACAGATCGGAGTTTGATGGAACATTTGTTCGGCTCATTACATGACAGGAAGGTAATAATAGAACTTCGATGACAAAATCTTCAGTTTTCCTCCCATTAGTTGATGCAGAAATGAATCCCCCCTCCCCTCCCCCTCCCCCCACAACAAGAACTCCTCCATCAAGTATTCTGTGACCTCCATGATTGGTGAGGACGGCGCCGAGTCTTCTAGGTGTGGAATGGACAAGTTGGAGACATATTGTGACATCGATCTTTTCCCATTCTTCAAGAACGACCCCTTCTGGAGCCTGGATGCTGGACGGAGAGCGATGCTCAGTGTAACAGGAGTGACTTTTGGTGGGGGTCCCATGGAACACAGCTCACTATGGGTGGGGGGCCCATGGAACACAGCTCATTATGGGTGGGGGGCCCATGGAACACAGCTCATTATGGGTGGGGGGCCCATGGAACACAGCTCACTATGGGTGGGGGGCCCATGGAACACAGCTCACTATGGGTGGGGGGCCCATGGAACACAGCTCACTATGGGTGGGGGGCCCATGGAACACAGCTCATTATGGGTGGGGGGCCCATGGAACACAGCCCCCTTTGGAGAGGTGGGGAGACCCCTGTCTCAGCTCCCCATATCCCTCTTATGTGTAAGTCCCCCTGTGCCGGATAGGGGTACAGGGGGATCTGTCCTAATATTGTGTAGACATGTATAGGTGGGGGGGGGGGGTTGTTCATTATTTAATGTCATGTGGCTGCATCCCATTGTTCTATTGTGTGTCTTGCTTCTGAACAAACTATTATGGGATGTATGTGTTTATGTGTATTGGCTTGGTGGGGGGTGTCTGCTGATATGTCTCTTGTTACTAAATGTATAGCCCCGCCCTGTGTATACAGTGGGGCAAAAAAGTATTTAGTCCCCACCAATGGTACAAGTTCTCCCACTTACAGAGATGAGAGAGGCCTGTAATTGGCATCATAGGAAGACCTCAACTATGAGAGACAAAATGAGAAAACAAATCCAGACAATCTCATTGGCTGATCTGGAAAGAATTTATTTGCAAATTATGGTGGAAAATAAGTATTTGGTGACCTACAAACAACAAGATTTCTGGCTCTCACAGACCTGGACCTTCTTCTTTAAGAGGCTCCTCTGTCCTGCACTCATTACCTGTATCAATGGCACCTGTTTGAACTTGTTATCAGTATAAAAGACACCTGTCCACAACCTCAAACAGTCACACTCCAAACTCCACTATGGTGAAGACCAAAGAGCTGTCCAAGGACACCAGAAACAAAATTGTAGACCTGCACCAGGCTGGGAAGACTGAATCTGCAATAGGCAAGCAGCTTAGTGTGAACAAATCAACTGTGGGAGCAATAATTAGAAAATGGAAGACATACAAGACCACTGATAATCTCCCTCCATCTGGGGCTCCACGCAAGATCTCACCCCGTGGGGTCAAAATGATCACAAGAGCGGTGAGCAAAAATCCCAGGACCACACGGGGGGACATAGTGAATGACCTGCAGAGAGCTGGGACCAACGTAACAAAGGCTACCATCAGTAACACTACGCCGCCAGGGACTCAGATCCTGCAGTGCCAGACGTTTCCCCCTGCTTAAGCCAGTACATGTCCGGGGCCCGTCTGAAGTTTGCTAGAGAGCATTTGGATGATCCAGAAGAGGATTGGGAGAATGTCATATGGTCAGATGAAACCAGAATAGAACTGTTTGGTAGAAACACAACTCGTCGTGTTTGGAGGACAGAGAATGCTGAGTTGCAGCCAAAGAACACCATACCTACTGTGAAGCATGGGGGTGGCAACATCATGCTTTGGGGCTGTTTCTCCGCAAAGGGACCAGGACGACTGATCCATGTACAGGACAGAATGAATGGGGCCATGTATCGTGAGATTTTGAGTGCAAACCTCCTTCCATCAGCAAGGGCATTGAAGATGAAACGTGGCTGGGTCTTCCAACATGACAATGATCCCAAACATACCGCCCGGGCAACGAAGGAGTGGCTTCGTAAGAAGCATTTCAAGGTCCTGGAGTGGCCTAGCCAGTCTCCAGATCTCAACCCCATAGAAAACCTTTGGAGGGAGTTGAAAGTCCGCGTTGCCCAGCGACAGCCCCAAAACATCACTGCTCTAGAGGAGATCTGCATGGAGGATGGGCCAACATACCAGCAACAGTGTGTGCCAACCTTGTGAGGACTTCCAGGAAACGTCTGACCTCTGTCATTGCCAACAAAGGATATATAACAAAGGATTGACATGAACTTTTCATATTCACCAAATACTTATTTTCCACCATAATTTTCAAATAAATTCTTTCCAGATCAGCCAATGTGATTGTCTGGATTTGTTTTCTCATTTTGTCTCTCATAGTTGAGGTCTCCCTATGATGCCAATTACAGGCCTCTCTCATCTCTGTAAGTGGGAGAACTTGTACCATTGGTGGGGACTAAATACTTTTTTGCCCCACTGTATATCTTATATCTATGTTACAATAATGCAGTCTATTTCCTGGTTTCCTTCAAGTCTGGTGTCGTCTCCTCTTTTATGGTCAGCGGTGGTGTCCGTGGATCTGTGTTCGGATGGGGAAGCGGGAGTCTACCGGAAATACCCGCGTGCAGACGGGGTCCGGTTCCGTTAAGGTAACACATAAGAGGGATATGGGGAGCTGAGACAGGGGTCTCCCCACCTCTCCAAAGGGGCTGTGTTCCATGGGCCCCCCACCCAAAGTGAGCTGTGTTTCATGGGCCCCCCACCCAAAGTGAGCTGTGTTCCATGGGCCCCCCACCCAAAGTCACTCCCGTCACACTCAGCTTGTCTCCTCAGAAGCCCCCATAGGTGTTGGATTGGGTTCAGTTCAGGAGACAGACTCGGCCCCAGAATCCCTTCCCCCGGTTCTTCTTCAGAAATCCAGCAGTGGCCTTAGATGTGTGTTGTGGATCGTTGTCATGTTAGAAAAGTGCATGACGGTTGAGGGCACGGAGTGATGGGAGCGTCTTCTCTTTCCATATAGAGCGGTACATCTGTGAGTTCATGATATCATCAATGAAATGCAGCTCCCGACACCAGCAGCACTCATGCAGCCCCACAGAAGGACACTGCCATCACCATGTTTCACAGTAGGCACCATACATTTTTCTATGCCCTTGTGTTGGTAGGAGGTGCAGCATTTGGAGTAGGAGACGGGCTGGTATGTACTGTTCAGGGGATATGGAACGTCACCGGGGGCTTTTTGGAAAATGTCCACATTAATTCTCACCTGCAGACCACCTTAGTCTGGCCCCTACTGCTCCTTCCTCCACGTCACCCCAAAATCCCCATGCTTCCAGGTATAGGGGTGCATGTGACCTCCCATGATGCAGTGCTCAAGCCTAGTTACTAAGCACTGTCACATGATAGAGGTGGTGACACCTCTCGTCCTCTAAGCATCAACATTGGGTACTTAGCACTGGCTGTGACACGGAAGGGGAACTGTTCTGATAATCAGTAGTGGTCCTACAGGTCTCATTATTGGGTAAGAGAAGGTAGAGTCCTTCCCATGACGTTCTATGGCTCTGGTGTGGAGTTCCTCCATACTGACACCCAGAACCTCTTCTTGGAATGGAAAATCATCTGACAACCAGTAAAGATCCTTCCATGTCTCATTATTGGATAAGGAGAGTCCTTCCTATGACGTTCTATGGTTCTGGTGTAGAGTTCCTCCATACTGACACCCAGAACCTCTTCTTGGAATGGAAAATCATCTGACAACCAGTAAAGATCCTTCCATGTCTCATTATTGGATAAGGAGAGTCCTTCCTATGACATTCTATGGTTCTGGTGTGGAGTTCCTCCATACTGACACCCAGAACCTCTTCTCGGAAGGGGAACTGATCTGACAACCAGTAAAGATACTTGCATGTCTCATTATTGGATAAGAGAAGGGAAAGTCCTTCCTATGACTTTCTATAGTTCTGGTGTGGAGTTCCTTCACACTGACACCCAGAACCTCTTCTTGGAAGGGGAACTGATCTGATAATTAGAATTCCCTATATGTCTCATTATTGGATAAGGAGAGTCCTTCCCATGACATTCTATGGTTCTGGTGTGGAGTTCCTCTATACTGACACCCAGAACCTCTTCTCGGAAGGGGAACTGATCTGACAACCAGTAAAGATCCTTCCATGTCTCATTATTGGATAAGAGAAGGTAGAGTCCTTCCTATGACGTTCTATGGTTCTGGTGCGGAGTTCCTCCATACTGACACCCAGAACCTCTTCTCGGAAGGGGAACTGATCTGACAACCAGTAAAGATACTTGCATGTCTCATTATTGGATAAGAGAAGGTAGAGTCCTTCCTATGACGTTCTATGTTCTGGTGTGGAGTTCCTCCATACTGACACTCAGAACCTCTTGTTTTGGGCTGAGCCCCAATGTTGGTCCTCACCATGCTTTATTGATGTTTGTCCTGGCCCCCGCTCGGCCTGTGACTCGGTCAGATCTGTTTCCTGTCTCCTCCAGCCGTTAATTAGTCCTCTTGTAAGTAGAAGCTGAAGGATAAGTGGGTGCCTGGAAAGGCTGCAAAGGTTCCTTGCCAAGATCTCGGTGGCAGCGCACCGTGCCAGCTCTCCGGTCACGGCTCCAGCAGGTGCTTTATGTCAAAGTGGAGAGAGCGGGGATTCCATAATATTTCATAGATGATATTTCCTGCCACTCTGTGAGCCCCAGGAGATGGCACATTCCTGACCGGTGACACCACGGGAAGGACGTACTGCTATGGGGTCCTGGAGGAACTTAACCCTTTCATGCCGGAACAGGGACAGGACCTTCAGACCACACTTTGTATGGGAAGCTCCGTTCTTCAGGAAAACCAAATGACAACAAATTGCATTAAAAAAGAAAACTGTCAAAGCAGAGCGAGTGTAATTCTCGTCCCACAATCCCCTGCTCAGCATAAATGATAATGGCCAAGTCTCTGCACTGTGACTCAGTCAGGGACTGTTGGACATGGCAGTCAGTCTAACGTTTCAAAGGCTGAGAGCAGGCGGGAGTAATGTTTGCTTGCAGAAGGAGCGTACAGGGAAAACTTTGGCAATGTGGTGAAGTTCATTCATAATTCAGTGACACGGGAACCTGCAAACTTACAATATTGATCTGTAGTGTCACCAGCCGGCCGGGTGTAGGAATCACAACAGGATCAGGAATCTGCTAAAAAAGAGTCGCATTTCACTGTGATTGTAGCTGTGTGACCGGAGGACTCTTTTAATAAAGAAGTGACAAAATACATAGTACACCCGGGGACAGAGGAGGGGGTCTCGGTGTGATAGTACACCCGGGGACAGAGGAGGGGGTCTCGGTGTGATAGTACACCCGGGGACAGAGGAGGGGGTCTCGGTGTGATAGTACACCCGGGGACAGAGGAGGGGGTCTCGGTGTGATAGTACACCCGGGGACAGAGGAGGGGGTCTCGGTGTGATAGTACACCCGGGGACAGAGGAGGGGGTCTCGGTGTGATAGTACACCCGGGGACAGAGGAGGGGGTCTCGGTGTGATAGTACACCCGGGGACAGAGGAGGGGGTCTCGGTGTGATAGTACACCCGGGGACAGAGGAGGGGGTCTCGGTGTGATAGTACACCCGGGGACAGAGGAGGGGGTCTCGGTGTGATAGTACACCCGGGGACAGAGGAGGGGGTCTCGGTGTGATAGTACACCCGGGGACAGAGGAGGGGGACTCGGTGTGATAGTACACCCGGGGACAGAGGAGGGGGTCTCGGTGTGATAGTACACCCGGGGACAGAGGAGGGGGTCTCGGTGTGATAGTACACCCGGGGACAGAGGAGGGGGTCTCGGTGTGATAGTACACCGGGGACAGAGGAGGGCGTCTCGGTGTGATAGTACACCCGGGGACAGAGGAGAGGGTCTCGGTGTGATAGTACACCCGGGGACAGAGGAGGGGGTCTCGGTGTGATAGTACACCCGGGGACAGAGGAGGGGGTCTCGGTGTGATAGTACATCCGGGGACAGAGGAGGGGGTCTCGGTGTGATAGTACACCCGGGGACAGAGGAGGGGGTCTCGGTGTGATAGTACACCCGGGGACAGAGGAGGGGGTCTCGGTGTGATAGTACACCCGGGGACAGAGGAGGGGGTCTCGGTGTGATAGTACACCCGGGGACAGAGGAGGGGGTCTCGGTGTGATAGTACACCCGGGGACAGAGGAGGGGGTCTCGGTGTGATAGTACACCCGGGGACAGAGGAGGGGGTCTCGGTGTGATAGTACACCCGGGGACAGAGGAGGGGGTCTCGGTGTGATAGTACACCCGGGGACAGAGGAGGGGGTCTCGGTGTGATAGTACACCCGGGGACAGAGGAGGGGGACTCGGTGTGATAGTACACCCGGGGACAGAGGAGGGGGTCTCGGTGTGATAGTACACTCGGGGACAGAGGAGGGGGTCTCGGTGTGATAGTACACCCGGGGACAGAGGAGGGGGTCTCGGTGTGATAGTACACCCGGGGACAGAGGAGGGGGACTCGTGTGATAGTACACCCGGGGACAGAGGAGGGGGTCTCGGTGTGATAGTACACCCGGGGACAGATGAGGGGGTCTTGGTGTGATAGTACACCCGGGGACAGAGGAGGGGGTCTCGGTGTGATAGTACACCGGGGACAGAGGAGGGCGTCTCGGTGTGATAGTACACCCGGGGACAGAGGAGAGGGTCTCGGTGTGATAGTACACCCGGGGACAGAGGAGGGGGTCTCGGTGTGATAGTACACCCGGGGACAGAGGAGGGGGTCTCGGTGTGATAGTACACCCGGGGACAGAGGAGGGGGTCTCGGTGTGATAGTACACCCGGGGACAGAGGAGGGGGTCTCGGTGTGATAGTACACCCGGGGACAGAGGAGGGGGTCTCGGTGTGATAGTACACCCGGGGACAGAGGAGGGGGTCTCGGTGTGATAGTACACCCGGGGACAGAGGAGGGGGACTCGGTGTGATAGTACACCCGGGGACAGAGGAGGGGGTCTCGGTGTGATAGTACACTCGGGGACAGAGGAGGGGGTCTCGGTGTGATAGTACACCCGGGGACAGAGGAGGGGGTCTCGGTGTGATAGTACACCCGGGGACAGAGGAGGGGGTCTCGGTGTGATAGTACACCCGGGGACAGAGGAGGGGGTCTCGGTGTGATAGTACACCCGGGGACAGAGGAGGGGGTCTCGGTGTGATAGTACACCCGGGGACAGAGGAGGGGGTCTCGGTGTGATAGTACACCCGGGGACAGAGGAGGGGGTCTCGGTGTGATAGTACACCCGGGGACAGAGGAGGGGGACTCGGTGTGATAGTACACCCGGGGACAGAGGAGGGGGTCTCGGTGTGATAGTACACTCGGGGACAGAGGAGGGGGTCTCGGTGTGATAGTACACTCGGGGACAGAGGAGGGGGTCTCGGTGTGATAGTACACCCGGGGACAGAGGAGGGGGTCTCGGTGTGATAGTACACCCGGGGACAGAGGAGGGGGTCTCGGTGTGATAGTACACCCGGGGACAGAGGAGGGGGACTCGGTGTGATAGTACACCCGGGGACAGAGGAGGGGGTCTCGGTGTGATAGTACACCCGGGGACAGATGAGGGGGTCTCGGTGTGATAGTACACCCGGGGACAGAGGAGGGGGTCTCGGTGTGATAGTACACCCGGGGACAGAGGAGGGGGTCTCGGTGTGATAGTACACCCGGGGACAGAGGAGGGGGTCTCGGTGTGATAGTACACCGGGGACAGAGGAGGGCGTCTCGGTGTGATAGTACACCCGGGGACAGAGGAGAGGGTCTCGGTGTGATAGTACACCCGGGGACAGAGGAGGGGGTCTCGGTGTGATAGTACACCCGGGGACAGAGGAGGGGGTCTCGGTGTGATAGTACACCCGGGGACAGAGGAGGGGGTCTCGGTGTGATAGTACACCCGGGGACAGAGGAGGGGGTCTCGGTGTGATAGTACACCCGGGGACAGAGGAGGGGGTCTCGGTGTGATAGTACACCCGGGGACAGAGGAGGGGGTCTCGGTGTGATAGTACACCCGGGGACAGAGGAGGGGGTCTCAGTGTGATAGTACACCCGGGGACAGAGGAGGGGGTCTCGGTGTGATAGTACACCCGGGGACAGAGGAGGGGGTCTCGGTGTGATAGTACACCCGGGGACAGAGGAGGGGGTCTCGGTGTGATAGTACACCCGGGGACAGAGGAGGGGGACTCGGTGTGATAGTACACCCGGGGACAGAGGAGGGGGTCTCGGTGTGATAGTACACCCGGGGACAGAGGAGGGGGACTCGGTGTGATAGTACACCCGGGGACAGAGGAGGGGGTCTCGGTGTGATAGTACACTCGGGGACAGAGGAGGGGGTCTCGGTGTGATAGTACACCCGGGGACAGAGGAGGGGGTCTCGGTGTGATAGTACACCCGGGGACAGAGGAGGGGGACTCGTGTGATAGTACACCCGGGGACAGAGGAGGGGGTCTCGGTGTGATAGTACACCCGGGGACAGATGAGGGGGTCTTGGTGTGATAGTACACCCGGGGACAGAGGAGGGGGTCTCGGTGTGATAGTACACCGGGGACAGAGGAGGGCGTCTCGGTGTGATAGTACACCCGGGGACAGAGGAGAGGGTCTCGGTGTGATAGTACACCCGGGGACAGAGGAGGGGGTCTCGGTGTGATAGTACACCCGGGGACAGAGGAGGGGGTCTCGGTGTGATAGTACACCCGGGGACAGAGGAGGGGGTCTCGGTGTGATAGTACACCCGGGGACAGAGGAGGGGGTCTCGGTGTGATAGTACACCCGGGGACAGAGGAGGGGGTCTCGGTGTGATAGTACACCCGGGGACAGAGGAGGGGGTCTCGGTGTGATAGTACACCCGGGGACAGAGGAGGGGGTCTCGGTGTGATAGTACACCCGGGGACAGAGGAGGGGGTCTCGGTGTGATAGTACACCCGGGGACAGAGGAGGGGGTCTCGGTGTGATAGTACACCCGGGGACAGAGGAGGGGGTCTCGGTGTGATAGTACACCCGGGGACAGAGGAGGGGGTCTCGGTGTGATAGTACACCCGGGGACAGAGGAGGGGGTCTCGGTGTGATAGTACACTCGGGGACAGAGGAGGGGGTCTTGGTGTGATAGTACACCCGGGGACAGAGGAGGGGGTCTCGGTGTGATAGTACACCCGGGGACAGAGGAGGGGGTCTCGGTGTGATAGTACACCCGGGGACAGAGGAGGGGGTCTCGGTGTGATAGTACACCCGGGGACAGAGGAGGGGGTCTCGGTGTGATAGTACACCCGGGGACAGAGGAGGGGGTCTCGGTGTGATAGTACACCCGGGGACAGAGGAGGGGGTCTCGGTGTGATAGTACACCCGGGGACAGAGGAGGGGGACTCGGTGTGATAGTACACCCGGGGACAGAGGAGGGGGTCTCGGTGTGATAGTACACCCGGGGACAGAGGAGGGGGTCTCGGTGTGATGGTACACCCGGGGACAGAGGAGGGGGTCTCGGTGTGATGGTACACCCGGGGACAGAGGAGGGGGTCTCGGTGTGATGGTACACCCGGGGACAGAGGAGGGGGTCTCGGTGTGATAGTACACCCGGGGACAGAGGAGGGGGTCTCGGTGTGATAGTACACCCGGGGACAGAGGAGGGGGTCTCGGTGTGATAGTACACCCGGGGACAGAGGAGGGGGACTCGGTGTGATAGTACACCCGGGGACAGAGGAGGGGGTCTCGGTGTGATAGTACACCCGGGGACAGATGAGGATGGCTTGGTGTGATAGTACACCCGGGGACAGAGGAGGGGGTCTCGGTGTGATAGTACACCGGGGACAGAGGAGGGCGTCTCGGTGTGATAGTACACCCGGGGACAGAGGAGAGGGTCTCGGTGTGATAGTACACCCGGGGACAGAGGAGGGGGTCTCGGTGTGATAGTACACCCGGGGACAGAGGAGGGGGTCTCGGTGTGATAGTACATCCGGGGACAGAGGAGGGGGTCTCGGTGTGATAGTACACCCGGGGACAGAGGAGGGGGTCTCGGTGTGATAGTACACCCGGGGACAGAGGAGGGGGTCTCGGTGTGATAGTACACCCGGGGACAGAGGAGGGGGTCTCGGTGTGATAGTACACCCGGGGACAGAGGAGGGGGTCTCGGTGTGATAGTACACCCGGGGACAGAGGAGGGGGTCTCGGTGTGATAGTACACCCGGGGACAGAGGAGGGGGTCTCGGTGTGATAGTACACCCGGGGACAGAGGAGGGGGTCTCGGTGTGATAGTACACCCGGGGACAGAGGAGGGGGTCTCGGTGTGATAGTACACCCGGGGACAGAGGAGGGGGACTCGGTGTGATAGTACACCCGGGGACAGAGGAGGGGGTCTCGGTGTGATAGTACACTCGGGGACAGAGGAGGGGGTCTCGGTGTGATAGTACACCCGGGGACAGAGGAGGGGGTCTCGGTGTGATAGTACACCCGGGGACAGAGGAGGGGGTCTCGGTGTGATACAAGTAGTCTTTGATCACATGTATCAGATTTATGGGCCTTAGACATACTGGTGGCCAGAATATATCATTTATTTATTTTGTTGTCCAGAATAGAGCCAGAGAAGCTGACAATCCATGCCCTCCCCCGTAGTCTTCCTTAGTCGGGGCTGTTTTAGTTTTTTCATTCAGTTTGTCATCGTTCTGTAGTAATAAAAGCACGGGTTATGTGTTTGCCCTGGTCTCGGCTTTTATTAGTTTGTCTTGGCTGGGACCTCTCACTGGCCTGCAGAGCTGGCAGCTGCTCCTAATGATTCAGTCCTTCAGTATCCAGGATATTTCCAAATGATAATGCTTATAAATCCCACGGGGCCTGTAATGATCCGATTCCTGGGGCACCAGATAGCAGAACGTTTCTGAAGGATACTCGCTGTACTGTGAGCATCACAGGTCTGAGCAGGAATTACATTGGGTGTTATCATGAGGACCACCTAGCCTCCTCCTGAACATCGGGGTCACCTTTTTCTCCTTGGACACCGGGTCACCTTTTCTCTCCCTGACCATCAGGACCACCTAGTCTCTTACTGAACATCAGGGTCACTTTTTTCCTCTTTGGACATTGGGTCATCTCTTCTCTTGTTGAACATTTGGGGTCACCTTTTCTCTTCCTGACCATAAGGACCACCTAGTCTCCACCAGAACATCAGGGTCACTTTTTATTTCTCCTTGGACATTCGGTCCCCTTTTCTCTTACTGGTCCTTTATTCTCCCTAGACAGTGTGGTCAACTTTTCTCTCCCTGGACATCAGGGTCACCTTTTCTCTTCTTGACAATCAGAGCCAACCTTTCCCACTGAACAACAGGATCACCTTTTCTCCCCCTGGCGATTGGCAGTACCCTTTCTTTCACGTAACATTGGGGTTCCCATTTCTCTCCCTGACTATTAGGGTCACCTAACCTTTTCTCTCCCTGACCATTGAAACCACCTTTGTTTTCACTGAGCATTGGAGTCGCTTTTTCTCTCTCTGACCATTAGGGTCACCTGACCTTTCATCTCCATGACCATTGGGGCCACTTTTGATTTCACTGACCATTGGGGTCTCCTTTTATCTCTCTGACCATTGAGGTTACCTTTTCTTTCCTTGACCATCAGGTCGTCATTTCTCTCTTGCTATGGGGTTGTAACGGAACCGTACCCCATCTGCGCTAGGGTATTTCCGTTAGATTCCCGCTTCCCCTTCCGAACACTATCCATGGACACCACCGCTGACCATACAGGACGAGACAGCACCAGACTTCTTAAGACAGGAAGTGAACTGCTTTATTTTAACACAAACACAAGATATATACACCGGGGGGCCAGGAAACACATCAGCAGGCCGTCCCATCAGGGGGAAGGGCTGCCGGAAACACCCCCCACCAAACCAAGACACACAATAGAACAATGGGATGCAGCACATGGCAGTGAACAATGAACAACCCCCACACCCCACCTATACATGTCCACACAATACTAGGACAGATCACCCTGTACCCCTAACAGGCACAGGGTGCCTTACACATAAGAGGGATATGGGGATCTGAGACAGGGGTCTCCCCACCTCTCTAAAGTGAGCCGTGTTCCATGGGCCCCCCCACCCAAAGTCACTCCTGTTACATATCTCCCCTTTTGGCAGGAGACTAATGCAGGAGTAAATCCCAGACGGGAGGACTCCGAAGTTAGTTTGTACTTCCAGTCCTCCAATGCCGGCACCCAAGCATTACCCCAAACAAATTGTCTCACACCAAGTGTTACTCACCCAGCCAACCTCTGCTTCTCTCATAGAACATACCCGCCGCTGGGGAGAAGCACGGACTGGTCCTTCTCCCTGAAGTGCTCTCAGCCGCTGGAGAGAAGACAGGGTGGCTGGGCCGGCTCCATCATGTGGTGGGGGATCTGGGCCGACTCCATCATGCGGTGGGGGGATCTGGGCCGACTCCATCATGCAGTGGGGGTCCTGGGCTGACTGCCCAGCATCCCTGGGGTATCCAGGTGGGGACTGTAGTCTCCTCCACTTTGACTTGATGGACACCCCCAGCATTCACAAAGTAAGGCTGACCTCCTCCTGTCCCAATGCCGGACCCTTTTCTGGGGTTGTGTCAGTGGAGACCGAAGTCCCATCCATGGACATCAGCTCAAGCTGCCGTTGTGAGGTGTCGATTGCATCCTCTTCCTGTAGCTCCTGCGGTGCTGATTGTTGTGGGCAGAGGTCAACCACGCCATGCCCTGATGCCAGCTCTTCTGCTGGAGGCTCGCCGGCTGGTTCCTCCTCAGCAGAAGTCTATCAAATCCCCAGTCTCTGGAACTGGTGTCTGGGGATAGCGGTTCACCATCTCCTGTCCATGGAACTCAGATGTTACCAGTGGTGGGCAGAGTTCAGTAATGTTTGGCCCTTTTGTCAGCTCTTCTGTTGGAGGCTCACTAGGTTGTGTTTCCTCAGCAGAGAAGTCTATCAAATCCCCAGTCTCTGGAATTTCCACTGCCGATTCTTGGGCATGCTGCCAAACATGTTTTAGCAGTTGCCTGTATGCCCTTTCCAGATGCAGTTCTTTCTTCAGCAGGTATTCCAGATCTGGTTCAAGCTCTGAGCTCCCTGTGAGACCAAACATAGCCTCTATGCCTTCTCGCAACTCCTCCAGGGTGAGTTCTCTTTCATCGCCAAACACAGAATGATCTGTAAGGCTCTCCCACAGCAATCCAGGGCCACCAAAGTCATATCCCTCCGGAGAGCATTCTGTTGTCACCCCTAAATATTCCTGCTCTGCGTACCATTGCAGAGCCCGATATCGGTCGTCCAGCTCTATCTCCTGCTGGACCAGCCTGTCCAACTCAGTCACCCATTGCTCCTGGGGTCGCTCTCCCAGGAATGGTATCTGTAACTTCCGATGGTCCCTGGCCCGTTCCCCTGGGTTGGATAGCACTTGCCGTTGTCCATACCAGCAACCTGGAGGGTTCCACTCCAAAGCACCACCCAAATCCGCTACTTGAGCTTCAGGTACTGATCCGCAGACACAGTCCTGGGGTATGTTGCAAGAACGATCCGCAGCAGCCCTGAGAACTCTGATGCCAGGTCCATATCTCCACTGGGGGGACCGACGTCTCCTTTCCTGATCTTGAATCTTGAATGGTGGTTTGCATGTGTTCACAGCTTGGAAGCACAATCCCACCACTGCCACCAATGTAACGGAACCGACCCAGACTGCACTAGGGTATTTCCATTACACTCCCGCTTCTCTGTCCGAACACAGATCCACCGACACCACCGCTGACCATACAGGAAATAGACAGCACCAGACTTCTTAAGACAGGAAGTGAACTGCTTTATTTTAACACAAACGCAAAATACATACACAGAGCGGGGAAACACAACCAGGAACAGGAAACACATCAGCAGGCCATCCCATCAGGGGAAAGGGCTGCCAGAAACACCCCCCACCAAACCAAGACACACAATAGAACAATGGGATGCAGCACATGGCAGTGAACAACCCCCACACCCCACCTATACATGTCCACACAATACTAGGACAGATCACCCGGCACCCCTAACAGGCACAGGGTGCCTTACACATAAGAGGGATATGGGGATCTGAGACAGGGGTCTCCCCACCTCTCCAAAGGGGGCTGTGTTCCATGGGCCCCCACCCAAAGTCACTCCCATCACATGGGTCATCTTTTTATACCCTGGACATTTTCCTACGAGTGATCAAGAAAGGCAGAAGTGACCCAATCTGCAGAGAATATCTTTTTATGTATTCTACTCATTATTACTCATTCACTTCCACCTAATAGCTCCTCCGGGTTTCAGAAATTGAGATAAGATTGTTTTGTGTTTCATTACTACAGTGGAATTTTGACTTTTTATTTTTTTTACCAAATCAATACCACAGAACCTTGATGGTCCAGATCTATAAGTCTTTCAAAAGTTTCTACTTCTACCATCTCTTATTGGAGACCTTCTGCACCAAGGTATCCATACTTTTGTAGGACCTTCTTCTCCTACATTGAGTGTAAGTCTTCACCATACATGCCTATGACCTTCCCCAAGAAGGATTCCATACTTTTGGAAGGCCACCTTTTTCCACATTGTGTGTAAACCTTTGCCATAAATCCCTGAGACCTTCCACACCAAGGAATCCTTACTTTTGTAGGACCTTCTTCTCCCACATTGATTGTAAGCCTTGACCATACATCCCTAGGACTATCCACCCCAAGAACTACTTTCGTATTGTAACCTATTTCTCCCACATTGGGGAAGCCTCACTTTGTTTTTTTGGAGTCCACAGCTACTCTAGTGTAACTGAACCATCCAAGCTTATACTGGTCAGTGGCCACAATGTACAGTCCTTCATCGGTATGTGACCGCAGTGTATGGTCCTTCACCGGTCTGTGGCCGCAGTGTACAGCCCTTCACCGGTCTGTGGCTGCAGTGTACAGTCCTGTTATGACCTGTGGTCACAGTTTATAGTCTGTTTTAGGTCTGTGACTGCAGTGTACTGTCTGTGGTACTAGTAACACTACATTTCTATCACCCCTTGTGATACTTAGGAGTAGAAGGGTGGCTAGGAGAAGGCTAAGAATAGAAGACTGGCTAGGAGAAGGCTAGGAGTAGAAGGCTGGCTAGGAGAAGGGTAGGAGTAGAAGACTGGCTAGGAGAAGGCTAAGAATAGAAGACTGGCTAGGAGTAGAAGGCTGGTTAGGAGAAGGCTAGGTGAAGAAGGCTGACTAGGACATGACTAGGCATAAAAGGCTAACTAAGAGAAGGCTAGGAGTAGACAGCTGGCTAGGAGAAGGCTAGGAGTAGAAGGCTGGCTAGGAGAAGGCTAGGAGTAGAAGACTGGCTAGGAGAAGGCTAGGAGTAGAAGACTGGCTAGGAGAAGGCTAGGAGTAGAAGGCTGGCTAGGAGAAGGCTAGGAGTAGAAGGCTGGCTAGGAGAAGGCCGGGAGTCGGAGGCTGGCTAGGAGAAGGGTAGGAGTAGAAGACTGGCTAGGAGAAGGCTAAGAATAGAAGACTGGCTAGGAGTAGAAGGCTGGTTAGGAGAAGGCTAGGTGAAGAAGGCTGGCTAGGACATGACTAGGCATAAAAGGCTAACTAAGAGAAGGCTAGGAGTAGACAGCTGGCTAGGAGAAGGCTAGGAGTAGAAGGCTGGCTAGGAGAAGGCTAGGAGTAGAAGACTGGCTAGGAGAAGGCTAGGAGTAGAAGACTGGCTAGGAGAAGGCTAGGAGTAGAAGGCTGGCTAGGAGAAGGCTAGGAGTAGAAGGCTGGCTAGGAGAAGGCCGGGAGTCGGAGGCTGGATAGGAGAAGGCTAGGAGTAGACAGCTGGCTAGGAGTAGAAGGCTGGCTAGGAGTAGAAGGCTAGGAGTAGAAGGCTGGCTAGGAGAAGGCTAGGAGTAGAAGGCTGGCTAGGAGAAGGCTAGGAGTAGAAGGCTGGCTAGGAGAAGGCTAGGAGTAGAAGGCTGGCTAGGAGAAGGCTAGGAGTAGAAGGTTGGCTAGGAGAAGACTAGGAGAAAAAGACTGGCTAAGAGAAGTCTAGGAGTAGAAGGCTGGCTAGGAGTAGAAGGCTGGCTAGGAGTAGAAGGCTGGCTAGAAGAAGGCTAGGAGTAGAAGGCTGCTTAGGAGAAGGCTAGGAGAAGAAGACTGGCTAAGAGAAGGCTAAGAGTAGTAGGCTGGATAGGAGTAGAAGGCTTGCAAGGAGGAGGCTAGGAGTAGAAGGCTGGCTAGGAGAAGGCTAGGAGTAGAAGGCTAGGAGTAGAAGGCTGGTTAGGAGAAGGATAGGAGTACAAGACAGGCTAGTAGTAAAAGGCTGGCTAGGAGAAGGCTAGGAGTAGAAGTCTGGCTAGAAGTAGAAGGCTAGGAGTAGAAGGCTGACTAGGAGAAGGCTAGGAGTAGAAGACTGGTTAGGAGTAGAAGGCTAGGAGTAGAAGGCTGGCTAGGAGAAGGCTAGAAGTAGAAGGCTGGCTAGGAGAAGGCTAGGAGTAGAAAGCTGGCTAGAAGTAGAAGGCTGGATAGGAGAAGGCTAGGAATAGAAGGCTAGGAGTAGAAGGCTGGCTAGGAGAAGGCTAGGAGTAGAAGGCTGGCTAGGAGAAGGCTAGGAGTAGAAGGCTGGCTAGGAGAAGACTAGGAGTAGAAGACTGGCTAGGAGTAGAAGGCTGGCTAGGAGAAGGCTAGGAATAGAAGGCTGGCTAGGAGTAGAAGGCTAGGAGTAGAAGGCTGGCTAGGAGTAGAAGGCTAGGAGTAGAAGGCTGGCAAGTAGAAGGCTAGGAGTAGAAGGCTGGCTAGGAGAAGGCTAGGAGTAGAAGGCTAGGAGTAGAAGGCTGGCTAGGAGAAGGCTAGGAGTAGAAGGCTAGGAGTAGAAGGCTGGCTAGGAGTAGAAGGCTGGCTAGAAGAAGGCTAGGAGTAGAAGGCTGCTTAGGAGAAGGCTAGGATTAGAAGGCTGTCTAGGAGAAGGCTAGGAGAAGAAGACTGGCTAAGAGAAGGCTAAGAGTAGAAGGCTGGCTAGGAGAAGGCTAGGAGTAGAAGGCTAGGAGTAGAAGGCTGGTTAGGAGAAGGATAGGAGTACAAGACTGGCTAGTAGTAGAAGGCTGGCTAGGAGTAGAAGGCTAGGAGTAGAAGGCTAGGAGTAGAAGTCTGGCTAGAAGTAGAAGGCTAGGAGTAGAAGGCTGACTAGGAGAAGGCTAGGAGTAGAAGG
This sequence comes from Staurois parvus, assembly GCF_062004578.1. Taxonomy (NCBI): domain Eukaryota; kingdom Metazoa; phylum Chordata; class Amphibia; order Anura; family Ranidae; genus Staurois; species Staurois parvus. The sequence goes on from NW_028319133.1 coordinate 66,659, forward strand.
CTAGGAGTAGAAGGCTGGCTAGGAGAAGGCTAAAAGTAGAAGGCTGGCTAGGAGAAGGCTAGACGTAGAAGGCTGGCTAGGAGAAGGCTAGAAGTAGAAGGCTGGCTAGGAGAAGGCTAGGAGTAGAAAGCTGGCTAGAAGTAGAAGGCTGGCTAGGAGAAGGCTAGGAATAGAAGGCTAGGAGTAGAAGGCTGGCTAGAAGAAGGCTAGGAGTAGAAGGCTGGCTAGAAGAAGGCTAGGAGTAGAAGGCTGGCTGGGAGAAGGCTAGGAGTAGAAGGCTGGCTAGGAGAAGGCTAGGAGTAGAAGGCTGGCTAGGAGAAGACTAGGAGTATAATACTGGCTAGGAGTAGAAGGCTGGCTAGGAGAAGGCTAGGAGTAGAAGGCTGGCTAGGAGTAGAAGGCTAGGAGTAGAAGGCTGGCGAGTAGAAGGCTAGGAGTAGAAGGCTGGCTAGGAGTAGAAGGCTAGGAGTAGAAGGCTGGCTAGGAGAAGGCTAGGAGTAGAAGGCTAGGAGTAGAAGGCTGGCTAGGAGGAGGCTAGGAGTAGAAGGCTGGCTAGAAGTAGAAGGCTGGCTAGGAGAAGGCTAGGAGTAGAAGGCTAGGAGCAGAAGGCTGGCTAGGAGAAGGCTAGGAGTAGAAGGCTGGCTAGGAGAAGGCTAGGAGTAGAAGGCTGGCTAGGAGAAGGCTAGGAGTAGAAGGCTGTCTAGGAGAAGGCTAGAAGAAGAAGACTGGCTAAGAGAAGGCTAGGAGTAGAAGGCTGGCTAGGAGAAGGCTAGGAGTAGAAGGTTGGCTAGGAGTAGAAGGCTGGCTAGAAGTAGAAGGCTAGGAGTAGAAGGCTGGCTAGGAGTAGAAGGCTAAGAGTAGAAGGCTGGCTAGGAGTAGAAGGCTAAGAATAGAAGGCTGGCTAGGAGTAGAAGGCTAAGAGTAGAAGGCTAGGAGTAGAAGGCTAGGAGTAGAAGGCTAGGAGTAGAAGGCTGGCTAGGAGTAGAAGGCTGGCTAGAAGTAGAAGGCTAGGAGTAGAAGGCTGGCTAGGAGTAGAAGGCTAAGAGTAGAAGGCTAAGAGTAGAAGGCTAGGAGTAGAAGGCTAGGAGTAGAAGGCTAGGAGTAGAAAGCTGGCAAGGAGTAGAATGCTAGGAGTAGAAGGCTGGCTAGGAGTAGAAGGCTAGGAGTAGAAGGCTGGCTAGGAGAAGGCTAGGAGTAGAAAGCTGGCTAGGAGTAGAAGGCTGGCTAGGAGAAGGCTAGGAGTAGAAGGCTGGCTATGGGTAGAAGGCTGGCTATGGGTAGAAGGCTGGCTAGGAGTAGAAGTCTAGGAGTAGAAGGCTAGGAGTAGAAGGCTGGCTATGGGTAGAAGGCTGGCTATGGGTAGAAGGCTAGGAGTAGAAGGCTAGGAGTAGAAGGCTAGGAGTAGAAGGCTAGGAGTAGAAGGCTGGCTAGGAGTAGAAGGCTGGCTAGGAGTAGAAGGCTGGCTATGGGTAGAAGGCTGGCTATGGGTAGAAGGCTGGCTAGGAGTAGAAGGCTAGGAGTAGAAGGCTTGCTAGGAGTAGAAGGCTGGCTAGGAGTAGAAGGCTGGCTATGGGTAGAAGGCTAGGAGTAGAAGGCTGGCTAGGAGTAGAAGGTGCACACTGATGGGGGTGAAGTGTGATTGGCTGGTATGGATGATAGCGGAGTGTGGTGGCAGGTCTCAGCACTCCCCGGTCTCGCCACTCCCCGGTCTCGCCACTCCCCGGTCTCGCCACTCCTCGGTCTCGCCAGGCTAGGAGTAGAAGGCTGGCTAGGAGTAGAAGGCTAGGAGTAGAAGGCTGGCTAGGAGTAGAAGGCTAGGAGTAGAAGGCTGGCTAGGAGTAGAAGGCTAGGAGTAGAAGGCTGGCTAGGAGTAGAAGGCTAGGAGTAGAAGGCTGGCTAGGAGTAGAAGGATGGCTAGAAGTAGAAGGCTAGGAGTAGAAGGCTGGCTAGGAGTAGAAGGCTGGCTAGAAGTAGAAGGCTAGGAGTAGGCTAGGAGTAGACGGCTGGCTAGGAGTAGAAGGCTAGGAGTAGAAGGCTGGCTAGGAGTAGAAGGCTGGCAAGGAGTAGAAGGCTAGGAGTATAAGGCTGGCTAGGATTAGAAGGCTAGGAGTAGAAGGCTAGGAGTAGAAGGCTGGCTAGGAGTAGAAGGCTAGGAGTAGAAGGCTGGCTATGGGTAAAAGGCTGGCTAGGAGTAGAAGTCTAGGAGTAGAAGGCTAGGAGTAGAAGGCTGGCTATGGGTAGAAGGCTGGCTAGGAGTAGAAGGCTAGGAGTAGAAGGCTGGCTATGGGTAGAAGGCTGGCTATGGGTAGAAGGCTGGCTAGGAGTAGAAGGCTAGGAGTAGAAGGCTAGGAGTAGAAGGCTGGCTAGGAGTAGAAGGCTGGCTATGGGTAAAAGGCTGGCTAGGAGTAGAAGTCTAGGAGTAGAAGGCTAGGAGTAGAAGGCTGGCTATGGGTAGAAGGCTGGCTAGGAGTAGAAGGCTAGGAGTAGAAGGCTGGCTATGGGTAGAAGGCTGGCTATGGGTAGAAGGCTGGCTAGGAGTAGAAGGCTAGGAGTAGAAGGCTAGGAGTAGAAGGCTAGGAGTAGAAGGCTGGCTAGGAGTAGAAGGCTGGCTATGGGTAGAAGGCTGGCTATGGGTAGAAGGCTGGCTATGGGTAGAAGGCTGGCTAGGAGTAGAGGTCTAGGAGTAGAAGGCTAGGAGTAGAAGGCTGGCTATGGGTAGAAGGCTGGCTATGGGTAGAAGGCTGGCTAGGAGTAGAAGGCTAGGAGTAGAAGGCTAGGAGTAGAAGGCTAGCTAGGAGTAGAAGGCTGGCTATGGGTAGAAGGCTAGGAGTAGAAGGCTGGCTAGGAGTAGAAGGTGCACACTGATGGGGGTGAAGTGTGATTGGCTGGTATGGATGATAGCGGAGTGTGGTGGCAGGTCTCAGCACTCCCCGGTCTCGCCACACCCCGGTCTCGCCACTCCCCGGTCTCGCCAGGCTAGGAGTAGAAGGCTGCCTAGGAGTAGAAGGCTAGGAGTAGAAGGCTGGCTAGGAGTAGAAGGCTAGGAGTAGAAGGCTGGCTAGGAGTAGAAGGCTAGGAGTAGAAGGCTAGGAGTAGAAGGCTGGCTAGGAGTAGAAGGCTAGGAGTAGAAGGCTGGCTATGGGTAGAAGGCTGGCTAGGAGTAGAAGGCTAGGAGTAGAAGGCTAGGAGTAGAAGGCTGGCTAGGAGTAGAAGGCTAGGAGTAGAAGGCTAGGAGTAGAAGGCTGGCTATGGGTAGAAGGCTGGCTAGGAGTAGAAGGCTAGGAGTAGAAGGCTGGCTATGGGTAGAAGGCTGGCTATGGGTAGAAGGCTGGCTAGGAGTAGAAGGCTAGGAGTAGAAGGCTAGGAGTAGAAGGCTAGGAGTAGAAGGCTGGCTATGGGTAGAAGGCTGGCTAGGAGTAGAAGGCTAGGAGTAGAAGGCTAGGAGTAGAAGGCTGGCTATGAGTAGAAGGCTGGCTATGGGTAGAAGGCTGGCTAGGAGTAGAAGGCTAGGAGTAGAAGGCTAGGAGTAGAAGGCTGGCTATGAGTAGAAGGCTGGCTATGGGTAGAAGGCTGGCTAGGAGTAGAAGGCTGGCTAGGAGTAGAAGGTGCACACTGATGGGGGTGAAGTGTGATTGGCTGGTATGGATGATAGCAGAGCGTGGTGGCAGGTCTCAGCACTCCCCGGTCTCGCCACTCCCCGGTCTCGCCACTCCCCGGTCTCGCCACTCCCCGGTCTCCGCACTCCCCGGTCTCCGCACTCCCCGGTCTCCGCACTCCCCGGTCTCCGCACTCCTCAGTCTCGCCACTCCCCGGTCTCGGCACTCCTCGGTCTCGGCACTCCCCGGTCTCTCCCTGGCTATGGGTAGAAGGCTGGCTATGGGTAGAAGGCTGGCTAGGAGTAGAAGGCTAGGAGTAGAAGGCTTGCTAGGAGTAGAAGGCTGGCTAGGAGTAGAAGGCTGGCTATGGGTAGAAGGCTAGGAGTAGAAGGCTGGCTAGGAGTAGAAGGTGCACACTGATGGGGGTGAAGTGTGATTGGCTGGTATGGATGATAGCGGAGTGTGGTGGCAGGTCTCAGCACTCCCCGGTCTCGCCACTCCTCGGTCTCGCCAGGCTAGGAGTAGAAGGCTGCCTAGGAGTAGAAGGCTAGGAGTAGAAGGCTGGCTAGGAGTAGAAGGCTAGGAGTAGAAGGCTGGCTAGGAGTAGAAGGCTAGGAGTAGAAGGCTGGCTAGGAGTAGAAGGCTGGCTAGGAGTAGAAGGCTAGGAGTAGAAGGCTGGCTAGGAGTAGAAGGATGGCTAGAAGTAGAAGGCTAGGAGTAGAAGGCTGGCTAGGAGTAGAAGGCTGGCTAGAAGTAGAAGGCTAGGAGTAGGCTAGGAGTAGACGGCTGGCTAGGAGTAGAAGGCTAGGAGTAGAAGGCTGGCTAGGATTAGAAGGCTAAGAGTAGAAGGCTAGGAGTAGAAGGCTAGGAGTAGAAGGCTGGCTAGGAGTAGAAGGCTAGGAGTAGAAGGCTGGCTATGGGTAGAAGGCTGGCTAGGAGTAGAAGTCTAGGAGTAAAAGGCTAGGAGTAGAAGGCTGGCTATGGGTAGAAGGCTGGCTAGGAGTAGAAGGCTAGGAGTAGAAGGCTGGCTATGGGTAGAAGGCTGGCTATGGGTAGAAGGCTGGCTATGGGTAGAAGGCTGGCTAGGAGTAGAAGTCTAGGAGTAGAAGGCTAGGAGTAGAAGGCTGGCTATGGGTAGAAGGCTGGCTATGGGTAGAAGGCTGGCTAGGAGTAGAAGTCTAGGAGTAGAAGGCTAGGAGTAGAAGGCTGGCTATGGGTAGAAGGCTGGCTAAGGGTAGAAGGCTGGCTAGGAGTAGAAGGCTTGCTAGGAGTAGAAGGCTTGCTAGGAGTAGAAGGCTGGCTAGGAGTAGAAGGCTGGCTATGGGTAGAAGGCTAGGAGTAGAAGGCTGGCTAGGAGTAGAAGGTGCACACTGATGGGGGTGAAGTGTGATTGGCTGGTATGGATGATAGCGGAGTGTGGTGGCAGGTCTCAGCACTCCCCGGTCTCGCCACTCCCCGGTCTCGCCACTCCTCGGTCTCGCCAGGCTAGGAGTAGAAGGCTGGCTAGGAGTAGAAGGCTAGGAGTAGAAGGCTGGCTAGGAGTAGAAGGCTAGGAGTAGAAGGCTAGGAGTAGAAGGCTGGCTAGGAGTAGAAGGCTAGGAGTAGAAGGCTGGCTATGGGTAGAAGGCTGGCTAGGAGTAGAAGGCTAGGAGTAGAAGGCTGGCTATGGGTAGAAGGCTGGCTAGGAGTAGAAGGCTAGGAGTAGAAGGCTAGGAGTAGAAGGCTGGCTATGGGTAGAAGGCTGGCTATGAGTAGAAGGCTGGCTATGGGTAGAAGGCTGGCTAGGAGTAGAAGGATAGGAGTAGAAGGCTGGCTATGAGTAGAAGGCTGGCTATGAGTAGAAGGCTGGCTATGGGTAGAAGGCTGGCTAGAAGTAGAAGGCTAGGAGTAGAAGGCTAGGAGTAGAAGGCTGGCTAGGAGTAGAAGGCTAGGAGTAGAAGGCTGGCTATGGGTAGAAGGCTGGCTATGGGTAGAAGGCTGGCTAGGAGTAGAAGGCTAGGAGTAGAAGGCTAGGAGTAGAAGGCTAGGAGTAGAAGGCTGGCTATGGGTAGAAGGCTGGCTAAGGGTAGAAGGCTGGCTAGGAGTAGAAGGCTTGCTAGGAGTAGAAGGCTTGCTAGGAGTAGAAGGCTGGCTAGGAGTAGAAGGCTGGCTATGGGTAGAAGGCTAGGAGTAGAAGGCTGGCTAGGAGTAGAAGGTGCACACTGATGGGGGTGAAGTGTGATTGGCTGGTATGGATGATAGCGGAGTGTGGTGGCAGGTCTCAGCACTCCCCGGTCTCGCCACTCCCCGGTCTCGCCACTCCTCGGTCTCGCCAGGCTAGGAGTAGAAGGCTGGCTAGGAGTAGAAGGCTAGGAGTAGAAGGCTGGCTAGGAGTAGAAGGCTAGGAGTAGAAGGCTAGGAGTAGAAGGCTGGCTAGGAGTAGAAGGCTAGGAGTAGAAGGCTGGCTATGGGTAGAAGGCTGGCTAGGAGTAGAAGGCTAGGAGTAGAAGGCTGGCTATGGGTAGAAGGCTGGCTAGGAGTAGAAGGCTAGGAGTAGAAGGCTAGGAGTAGAAGGCTGGCTATGGGTAGAAGGCTGGCTATGAGTAGAAGGCTGGCTATGGGTAGAAGGCTGGCTAGGAGTAGAAGGCTAGGAGTAGAAGGCTGGCTATGAGTAGAAGGCTGGCTATGAGTAGAAGGCTGGCTATGGGTAGAAGGCTGGCTAGAAGTAGAAGGCTAGGAGTAGAAGGCTAGGAGTAGAAGGCTGGCTAGGAGTAGAAGGCTAGGAGTAGAAGGCTGGCTATGGGTAGAAGGCTGGCTATGGGTAGAAGGCTGGCAAGGAGTAGAAGGCTAGGAGTAGAAGGCTAGGAGTAGAAGGCTGGCTAGGAGTAGAAGGTGCACACTGATGGGGGTGAAGTGTGATTGGCTGGTATGGATGATAGCGGAGCGTGGTGGCAGGTCTCAGCACTCCCCGGTCTCGCCACACCCCGGTCTCGGCACTCCCCGGTCTCCGCACTCCTCGGTCTCGCCACTCCCCGGTCTCGCCACTCCCCGGTCTCGGCACTCCCCGGTCTCCGCACTCCTCGGTCTCGCCACTCCCCGGTCTCGCCACTCCCCGGTCTCGGCACTCCCCGGTCTCGGCACTCCCCGGTCTCGGCACTCCTCGGTCTCGGCACTCCCCGGTCTCGGCACTCCCCGGTCTCGGCACTCCCCGGTCTCGGCACTCCTCGGTCTCGGCACTCCCCGGTCTCGGCACTCCCCGGTCTCGGCTCTCCTCGGTCTCGGCACTCCCCGGTCTCGGCACTCCCCGGTCTCGGCACTCCCCGGTCTCGGCTCTCCTCGGTCTCGGCACTCCCCGGTCTCGGCACTCCCCGGTCTCGGCTCTCCTCGGTCTCGGCACTCCCCGGTCTCGGCTCTCCTCGGTCTCGGCACTCCCCGGTCTCGGCTCTCCTCGGTCTCGGCACTCCCCGGTCTCGGCACTCCCCGGTCTCGGCACTCCTCGGTCTCGGCACTCCCCGGTCTCGCCACTCCCCGGTCTCGCCACTCCCCGGTCTCGCCACTCCCCGGTCTCCGCACTCCCCGGTCTCGCCACTCCCCGGTCTCCGCACTCCCCGGTCTCTGCACTCCTCGGTCTCGCCACTCCCCGGTCTCGGCACTCCTCGGTCTCGGCACTCCCCGGTCTCTCCCTGGCTATGGGTAGAAGGCTGGCTATGGGTAGAAGGCTGGCTAGGAGTAGAAGGCTAGGAGTAGAAGGCTTGCTAGGAGTAGAAGGCTGGCTAGGAGTAGAAGGCTGGCTATGGGTAGAAGGCTAGGAGTAGAAGGCTGGCTAGGAGTAGAAGGTGCACACTGATGGGGGTGAAGTGTGATTGGCTGGTATGGATGATAGCGGAGTGTGGTGGCAGGTCTCAGCACTCCCCGGTCTCGCCACTCCTCGGTCTCGCCAGGCTAGGAGTAGAAGGCTGCCTAGGAGTAGAAGGCTAGGAGTAGAAGGCTGGCTAGGAGTAGAAGGCTAGGAGTAGAAGGCTGGCTAGGAGTAGAAGGCTAGGAGTAGAAGGCTGGCTAGGAGTAGAAGGCTGGCTAGGAGTAGAAGGCTAGGAGTAGAAGGCTGGCTAGGAGTAGAAGGATGGCTAGAAGTAGAAGGCTAGGAGTAGAAGGCTGGCTAGGAGTAGAAGGCTGGCTAGAAGTAGAAGGCTAGGAGTAGGCTAGGAGTAGACGGCTGGCTAGGAGTAGAAGGCTAGGAGTAGAAGGCTGGCTAGGATTAGAAGGCTAGGAGTAGAAGGCTAGGAGTAGAAGGCTGGCTAGGAGTAGAAGGCTAGGAGTAGAAGGCTGGCTATGGGTAGAAGGCTGGCTAGGAGTAGAAGTCTAGGAGTAAAAGGCTAGGAGTAGAAGGCTGGCTATGGGTAGAAGGCTGGCTAGGAGTAGAAGGCTAGGAGTAGAAGGCTGGCTATGGGTAGAAGGCTGGCTATGGGTAGAAGGCTGGCTATGGGTAGAAGGCTGGCTAGGAGTAGAAGTCTAGGAGTAGAAGGCTAGGAGTAGAAGGCTGGCTATGGGTAGAAGGCTGGCTATGGGTAGAAGGCTGGCTAGGAGTAGAAGTCTAGGAGTAGAAGGCTGGCTATGGGTAGAAGGCTGGCTAAGGGTAGAAGGCTGGCTAGGAGTAGAAGGCTTGCTAGGAGTAGAAGGCTGGCTAGGAGTAGAAGGCTGGCTATGGGTAGAAGGCTAGGAGTAGAAGGCTGGCTAGGAGTAGAAGGTGCACACTGATGGGGGTGAAGTGTGATTGGCTGGTATGGATGATAGCGGAGTGTGGTGGCAGGTCTCAGCACTCCCCGGTCTCGCCACTCCCCGGTCTCGCCACTCCTCGGTCTCGCCAGGCTAGCAGTAGAAGGCTGGCTAGGAGTAGAAGGCTAGGAGTAGAAGGCTGGCTAGGAGTAGAAGGCTAGGAGTAGAAGGCTGGCTAGGAGTAGAAGGCTAGGAGTAGAAGGCTGGCTAGGAGTAGAAGGCTAGGAGTAGAAGGCTGGCTATGGGTAGAAGGCTGGCTAGGAGTAGAAGGCTAGGAGTAGAAGGCTAGGAGTAGAAGGCTGGCTAGGAGTAGAAGGCTAGGAGTAGAAGGCTAGGAGTAGAAGGCTGGCTATGGGTAGAAGGCTGGCTAGGAGTAGAAGGCTAGGAGTAGAAGGCTGGCTATGGGTAGAAGGCTGGCTAGGAGTAGAAGGCTAGGAGTAGAAGGCTAGGAGTAGAAGGCTGGCTATGGGTAGAAGGCTGGCTATGAGTAGAAGGCTGGCTATGGGTAGAAGGCTGGCTAGGAGTAGAAGGCTAGGAGTAGAAGGCTGGCTATGAGTAGAAGGCTGGCTATGAGTAGAAGGCTGGCTATGAGTAGAAGGCTGGCTATGGGTAGAAGGCTGGCTAGAAGTAGAAGGCTAGGAGTAGAAGGCTAGGAGTAGAAGGCTGGGAGTAGAAGGCTAGGAGTAGAAGGCTGGGAGTAGAAGGCTAGGAGTAGAAGGCTGGCTATGGGTAGAAGGCTAGGAGTAGAAGGCTAGGAGTAGAAGGCTAGGAGTAGAAGGCTAGGAGTAGAAGGCTGGCTATGGGTAGAAGGCTGGCTAGGAGTAGAAGGCTAGGAGTAGAAGGCTGGCTATGGGTAGAAGGCTGGCTAGGAGTAGAAGGCTAGGAGTAGAAGGCTAGGAGTAGAAGGCTGGCTATGGGTAGAAGGCTGGCTATGAGTAGAAGGCTGGCTATGGGTAGAAGGCTGGCTAGGAGTAGAAGGCTAGGAGTAGAAGGCTGGCTATGAGTAGAAGGCTGGCTATGAGTAGAAGGCTGGCTATGAGTAGAAGGCTGGCTATGGGTAGAAGGCTGGCTAGAAGTAGAAGGCTAGGAGTAGAAGGCTAGGAGTAGAAGGCTGGGAGTAGAAGGCTAGGAGTAGAAGGCTGGGAGTAGAAGGCTAGGAGTAGAAGGCTGGGAGTAGAAGGCTAGGAGTAGAAGGCTGGGAGTAGAAGGCTAGGAGTAGAAGGCTGGGAGTAGAAGGCTGGCTAGGAGTAGAAGGCTGGGAGTAGAAGGCTAGGAGTAGAAGGCTGGCTATGGGTAGAAGGCTGGCTAGGAGTAGAAGGCTAGGAGTAGAAGGCTGGGAGTAGAAGGCTAGGAGTAGAAGGCTAGGAGTAGAAGGCTGGCTATGGGTAGAAGGCTGGCTATGAGTAGAAGGCTGGCTATGGGTAGAAGGCTGGCTAGGAGTAGAAGGCTAGGAGTAGAAGGCTGGCTATGAGTAGAAGGCTGGCTATGAGTAGAAGGCTGGCTATGAGTAGAAGGCTGGCTATGGGTAGAAGGCTGGCTAGAAGTAGAAGGCTAGGAGTAGAAGGCTAGGAGTAGAAGGCTGGGAGTAGAAGGCTAGGAGTAGAAGGCTGGGAGTAGAAGGCTAGGAGTAGAAGGCTGGGAGTAGAAGGCTAGGAGTAGAAGGCTGGGAGTAGAAGGCTAGGAGTAGAAGGCTGGGAGTAGAAGGCTGGCTAGGAGTAGAAGGCTGGGAGTAGAAGGCTAGGAGTAGAAGGCTGGCTATGGGTAGAAGGCTGGCTAGGAGTAGAAGGCTAGGAGTAGAAGGCTGGGAGTAGAAGGCTGGGAGTAGAAGGCTAGGAGTAGAAGGCTGGGAGTAGAAGGCTAGGAGTAGAAGGCTGGCTATGGGTAGAAGGCTGGCTAGGAGTAGAAGGTGCACACTGATGGGGGTGAAGTGTGATTGGCTGGTATGGATGATAGCGGAGCGTGGTGGCAGGTCTCAGCACTCCCCGGTCTCGGCACTCCCCGGTCTCCGCACTCCTCGGTCTCGCCACTCCCCGGTCTCGCCACTCCCCGGTCTCGGCACTCCCCGGTCTCGGCACTCCTCGGTCTCGCCACACCCCGGTCTCGGTACTCCCCGGTCTCCGCACTCCCCGGTCTCCGCACTCCCCGGTCTCGGCTCTCCTCGGTCTCGGCACTCCCCGGTCTCGGCACTCCCCGGTCTCGCTCGGCTCTCTCACGGTTTCCTCTCCCCGTGTCCTTCTCTGGCGCAGAGTTCTGTAAAACATAAACACGGATTTTCCTCTCATCTCCTCAGCTACAGGAAGCCATAAAAGTGACGGGAGATGGAAGCCAGCAATGTGACAGCTGAGCGAGATCTCACCGTTCATACATACTACAACATGTCTACACACACCACACTATAATCACATATCTACACACCCACCACACGCTACAACATGTCTACACACACACCAACCACACGCTACAACATGTCTACACACACCACACTATATTCACATATCTACACACCCGCCACACGCTACAACATGTCTACACACACACCAACCACACGCTACATGTCTACACACCCACCACACTATAATCACATATCTACACACCCGCCACACGCTACAACATATCTACACACCCACCACACGCTACAACATGTCTACACACCAACCACACGCTACATGTCTACACACCCACCACACTATAATCACATATCTACACACCCACCACACGCTACAACATGTCTACACACACACCAACCACACGCTACAACATGTCTACACACACACCAACCACACGCTACAACATGTCTACACACACCACACTATAATCACATATCTACACACCCGCCACACGCTACAACATGTCTACACACCAACCACACGCTACATGTCTACACACCCACCACACTATAATCACATATCTACACACCCGCCACACGCTACAACATATCTACACACCCACCACACGCTACAACATGTCTACACACACACCACACTATAGTCACATATCTACACACCAACCACACTATAATCACATATCTACACACCAACCACACGCTACAACATGTTTAAACACCAACCACACAATACAACATGTCTACACACCCACCACACTATAATCACATATCTACACACACACCACACGCTACAACATGTCTACACACCAACCACACGCTACAACATGTCTACGCACCAACCACACACAATGATCACTTATCTACACACCCACCACACGCTACAACATATCTACACACCAACCACACTATAATCACATATCTACACACCAACCACACGCTACAACATGTTTAAACACCAACCACACCCTACAACATGTTTACACACCAACCACACAATACAACATGTCTAAACACCAACCACACTATAATCACATATCTACACACCAACCACACGCTACAACATTTTTAAACACCAACCACACGCTACAACATGTTTAAACACCAACCACACCCTACAACATATCTACACACCAACCACACGCTACAACATGTCTACACACCAACCACATGATACAACATGTCTATACACCAACCACATGATACAACATGTCTACACACCAACCACATGATACAACATGTCTACACACCAACCACATGATACAACATGTCTACACACCAACCACACTATAATCACATATCTACACACCAACCACACGCTACAACATGTTTAAACACCAACCACACCCTACAACATATCTACACACCAACCACACGCTACAACATGTCTACACACCAACCACATGATACAACATGTCTACACACCAACCACATGATACAACATGTCTACACACCAACCACATGACACAACATGTCTACACACCAACCACATGACACAACATGTCTACACACCAACCACATGACACAACATGTCTACACACCAATCACATGACACATGTCTACACACCAACCACATGACACAACATGTCTACACACCAATCACATGACACAACATGTCTACACACCAATCACATGACACATGTCTACACACCAACCACATGACACAACATGTCTACACACCAACCACATGACACAACATGTCTACACACCCACAACAGGCTATTATTATTATACAGGATTTATGGCGCCAACAGTGTGCTCAGCGCTGTACAATATAACAGGAGACAATACAGATCAATACAGGAGGGATAGGAGGGCCCTGATCCTGGGAGCTGACAATCTAGGAGGGAGGGCCTGATCCTGGGAGCTTACAATCTAAGAGGGAGGGCCTGATCCTGGGAGTTTACAATCTAAGAGGGAGGGCCTGATCCTGGGAGCTGACAATCTAAGAGGGAGGGCCTGATCCTGGGAGTTTACAATCTAAGAGGGAGGGCCTGATCCTGGGAGCTGACAATCTAAGAGGGAGGGCCTGATCCTGGGAGCTGACAATCTAGGAGGGAGGGCCTGATCCTGGGAGCTGACAATCTAGGAGGGAGGGGCTGATCCTGGGAGCTGACAATCTAAGAGGGAGGGCCTGATCCTGGGAACTGACAATCTAAGAGGGAGGGGCTGATCCTGGGAGTTTACAATCTAGTAGGGAGGGGCTGATCCTGGGAGCTGACAATCTAAGAGGGAGGGCCTGATCCTGTGAGCTGACAATCTAAGAGGGAGGGGCTGATCCTGAGAGTTTACAATCTAGTAGGGAGGGGCTGATCCTGGGAGCTGACAATCTAAGAGGGAGGGCCTGATCCTGTGAGCTGACAATCTAAGAGGGAGGGGCTGATCCTGGGAGCTGACAATCTAGGAGGGAGGGGCTGATCCTGGGAGCTGACAATCTAAGAGGGAGGGCCTGATCCTGGGAGCTGACAATCTAAGAGGGAGGGGCTGATCCTTGGAGCTGACAATCTAAGAGGGAGGGGCTGATCCTGGGAGCTGACAATCTAGGAGGGAGGGGCTGATCCTGGGAGCTGACAATCTAAGAGGGAGGGCCTGATCCTGGGAGCTGACAATCTAAGAGGGAGGGGCTGATCCTTGGAGCTGACAATCTAAGAGGGAGGGGCTGATCCTGGGAGCTTACAAATTAGGAGGGAGGGGCTGATCCTGGGAGCTTACAAATTAGGAGGGAGGGGCTGATCCTGGGAGCTGACAATCTAAGAGGGAGGGGCTGATACTGAGAGCTGACAATCTAAGAGGGAGGGTCTGATCCTGGGAGCTGACAATCTAAGAGGGAGGGTCTGATCCTGGGAGCTGACAATCTAGGAGGGAGGGGCTGATCCTGGGTGTTTACAATCTAAGAGGGAGGGCCTGATCCTGGGAGCTTACAATCTAAGAGGGAGGGGCTGATCCTGGGAGTTTACAATCTAGGAGGGAGGGGCTGATCCTGGGAGCTTACAATCTAAGAGGGAGGGGCTGATCCTGGGAGTTTACAATCTAGGAGGGAGGGGCTGATCCTGGGAGTTTACAATCTAGGAGGGAGGGGCTGATCCTGGGAGTTTACAATCTAAGAGGGAGGGCCTGATCCTGGGAGCTGACAATCTAAGAGGGAGGGGCTGATCCTGGGAGCTTACAAATTAGGAGGGAGGGGCTGATCCTGGGAGCTTACAAATTAGGAGGGAGGGGCTGATCCTGGGAGCTTACAAATTAGGAGGGAGGGGCTGATCCTTGGAGCTGACAATCTAAGAGGGAGGGGCTGATCCTGGGAGCTTACAATCTAAGAGGGAGGGTCTGATCCTGGGAGCTTACAAATTAGGAGGGAGGGGCTGATCCTGGGAGCTTACAAATTAGGAGGGAGGGGCTGATCCTGGGAGCTGACAATCTAGGAGGGAGGGGCTGATCCTGGGAGCTGACAATCTAAGAGGGAGGGTCTGATCCTGGGAGCTGACAATCTAAGAGGGAGGGGCTGATCCTGGGAGCTTACAGTCTAAGAGGGAGGGCCTGATCCTGGGAGCTGACAATCTAAGAGGGAGGGGCTGATCCTGGGAGCTGACGATCTAAGAGGGAGGGGCTGATCCTGGGAGTTTACGATCTAAGAGGGAGGGGCTGATTCTGCGAGTTTACGATCTAAGAGGGAGGGGCTGATCCTGGGAGTTTACGATCTAGGAGGGAGGGGCTGATCCTGGGAGTTTACCATCTAGGAGGGAGGGGCTGATCCTGGGAGCTTACCATCTAGGAGGGAGGGGCTGTTCCTGGGAGCTTACCATCTAGGAGGGAGGGGCTGATCCTGGGAGCTTACCATCTAGGAGGGAGGGGCTGATCCTGGGAGCTTACCATCTAGGAGGGAGGGGCTGATCCTGGGAGCTTACCATCTAGGAGGGAGGGGCTGATCCTGGGAGCTTACGAACTAGGAGGGAGGGGCTGATCCCGGGAGCTTACAGTCTAAGAGGGAGGGGCTGATCCTGGGAGTTTACAATCTAAGAGGGAGGGGCTGATCCCGGGAGTTTACAATCTAGGAGGGAGGGGCTGATCCCGGGATCTTACAATCTAGGAGGGAGGGGCTGATCCCGGGAGCTTACAATCTAGGAGGGAGGGGCTGATCCCGGGAGCTTACAATCTAGGAGGGAGGGCCTGATCCCGGGATCTTACAATCTAGGAGGGAGGGGCTGATCCCGGGAGCTTACAATCTAAGAGGAAGGGTCTGATCCCGGGAGTTTACAATCTAAGTGGGAGGGGCTGATCCCGGGAGTTTACAATCTAGGAGGGAGGGTCTGATCCTGGGAGCTTACAATCTAAGAGCGAGGGGCTGATCCCGGGAGTTTACAATCTAGGAGGGAGGGCCTGATCCTGGGAGTTTACAATCTAGGAGGGAGGGGCTGATTCTGGGAGTTTACAATCTAGGAGGGAGGGGCTGATCCTGGGAGCTTACAATCTAAGAGGGAGGGGCTGATCCTGGGAGTTTACAATCTAAGAGGGAGGGGCTGATCCTGGGAGTTTACAATCTAAGAGGGAGGGGCTGATCCTGGGATTTTACAATCTAGGAGAGAGGGGCTGATCCTGGGAGCTTACAATCTAACAGGGAGGGGCTGATCCTGGGAGCTTACAGTCTAAGAGGGAGGGGCTGATCCTGGGAGCTCATAATCTAAGAGGGAGGGGCTGATCCTGGGAGTTTACAATCTAAGAGGGCGGGGCTGATGCTGGGAGCTTACAATCTAAGAGGGAGGGCCTGATCCTGGGAGTTTACAATCTAAGAGGGAGGGGCTTATCCGGGGAGCTTGCAATCTAAGAGGGAGGGGCCTGATCCTGGGAGCTTACAATCTAGGAGGGAGGGGCTGATCCTGGGAGTTTACAATCTAAGAGGGAGGGCCTGATCCTGGGAGCTTACAATCTAACAGGGAGGGCCTGATCCTGGGAGCTTACAGTCTAAGAGGGAGGGGCTGATCCTGGGAGTTTACAATTTAGGAGGGAGGGGCTGATCCTGGGAGTTTACAATTTAGGAGGGAGGGGCTGATCCTGGGAGTTTACTATTTAGGAGGGAGGGGCTGATCCTGGGAGTTTACAATTTAGGAGGGAGGGGCTGATCCTGGGAGTTTACAATCTAGGAGGGAGGGGCTGATCCTGGGGGCTTACAATCTTCTAGGGAGGGGCTGATCCTGGGGGCTTACAATCTAGGAGGGAGAGGCTTATCCTGGGGGCTTACAATCTTCTAGGGAGGGGCTGATCCAGGGGGCTTACAATCTAAGAGGGAGGGGCTGATCCCGGGAGTTTACAATTTAGGAGGGAGGGGCTGATCCTGGGAGTTTACAATTTAGGAGGGAGGGGCTGATCCTGGGAGTTTACAATCTAGGAGGGAGGGGCTGATCCTGGGGGCTTACAATCTAGGAGGGAGGGGCTGATCCTGGGAGCTTACAATCTTCTAGGGAGGGGCTGATCCTGGGGGCTTACAATCTAGGAGGGAGAGGCTGATCCTGGGAGCTTACAATCTAAGAGGGAGGGGCTGATCCTGGGAGCTTACAGTCTAAGAGGGAGGGGCTGATCCTGGGGGCTTACAATCTAGGAGGGAGGGGCTGATCCTGGGAGCTTACAATCTAAGAGGGAGGGGCTGATCCTGGGGGCTTACAATCTAGGAGGGAGGGGTTGATCCTGGGAGCTTACAGTCTAAAAGGGAGGGGCTGATCCTGGGAGCTTACAATCTAGGAGGGAGGGGCTGATCCTGGGAGCTTACAATCTAAAATGGAGGGGCTGATCCTGGGAGCTCATAATCTAAGAGGGAGGGGCTGATCCTAGGAGTTTACAATCTAAGAGGGAGGGGCTGATCCTGGGAGCTTGCAATCTAAGAGGGAGGGGCTGATCCGGGGAGCTTGCAATCTAAGAGGGAGGGACCTGATCCTGGGAGCTTACAATCTAGGAGGGAGGGGCTGGTCCTGGGAGCTTACAATCTAAGAGGGAGGGGCTGATCCTGGGAGCTTACGATCTAGGAGGGAGGGGCTGATCCTGGGAGTTTACAATCTAAGAGGGAAGGGCTGATCCTGGGGGCTTACAATCTAGGAGGGAGGGGCTGATCTTGGGAGCTTACAATCTAAGAGGGAGGGGCTGATCCTGGGAGCTCATAATCTAAGAGGGAGGGGCTGATCCTAGGAGTTTACAATCTAAGAGGGAGGGGCTGATCCTGGGAGCTTACAATCTTCGAGGGAGGGCCTGATCCTGGGAGCTTGCAATCTAAGAGGGAGGGGCTGGTCCTGGGAGCTTACAATCTAAGAGGGAGGGGCTGATCCTGGGAGCTTACGATCTAGGAGGGAGGGGCTGATCCTGGGAGATGACAATCTAAGAGGGAGGGGCTGATCCTGAGAGCTTACAATCTAAGAGGGAGGGGCTGATCCTGGGAGTTTACAATCTAGGAGGGAGGGGCTGATCCTGGGAGCTTACAATCTAAGAGGGAGGGGCTGATCCTGGGAGTTTACAATCTAGGAGGGAGGGGCTGATCCTGGGAGTTTACAATCTAGGAGGGAGGGGCTGATCCTGGGAGTTTACAATCTAAGAGGGAGGGCCTGATCCTGGGAGCTGACAATCTAAGAGGGAGGGTCTAAACCTGGGAGCTTACAATCTAAGAGGGAGGGGCTGATCCTGGGAGCTTACAAATTAGGAGGGAGGGGCTGATCCTGGGAGCTTACAAATTAGGAGGGAGGGGCTGATCCTGGGAGCTTACAAATTAGGAGGGAGGGGCTGATCCTTGGAGCTGACAATCTAAGAGGGAGGGGCTGATCCTGGGAGCTTACAATCTAAGAGGGAGGGCCTGATCCTGGGAGCTGACAATCTAAGAGGGAGGGGCTGATCCTGGGAGCTTACAGTCTAAGAGGGAGGGCCTGATCCTGGGAGCTGACAATCTAAGAGGGAGGGGCTGATCCTGGGAGCTGACGATCTAAGAGGGAGGGGCTGATCCTGGGAGCTGACGATCTAAGAGGGAGGGGCTGATCCTGGGAGTTTACGATCTAAGAGGGAGGGGCTGATTCTGCGAGTTTACGATCTAAGAGGGAGGGGCTGATCCTGGGAGTTTACGATCTAGGAGGGAGGGGCTGATCCTGGGAGTTTACCATCTAGGAGGGAGGGGCTGATCCTGGGAGCTTACCATCTAGGAGGGAGGGGCTGTTCCTGGGAGCTTACCATCTAGGAGGGAGGGGCTGATCCTGGGAGCTTACCATCTAGGAGGGAGGGGCTGATCCTGGGAGCTTACCATCTAGGAGGGAGGGGCTGATCCTGGGAGCTTACCATCTAGGAGGGAGGGGCTGATCCTGGGAGCTTACGAACTAGGAGGGAGGGGCTGATCCCGGGAGCTTACAGTCTAAGAGGGAGGGGCTGATCCCGGGAGCTTATAGTCTAAGAGGGAGGGGCTGATCCCGGGAGTTTACAATCTAAGAGGGAGGGGCTGATCCCGGGAGTTTACAATCTAGGAGGGAGGGGCTGATCCCGGGATCTTACAATCTAGGAGGGAGGGGCTGATCCCGGGAGCTTACAATCTAGGAGGGAGGGGCTGATCCCGGGAGCTTACAATCTAGGAGGGAGGGCCTGATCCCGGGATCTTACAATCTAGGAGGGAGGGGCTGATCCCGGGAGCTTACAATCTAAGAGGAAGGGTCTGATCCTGGGAGTTTACAATCTAAGTGGGAGGGGCTGATCCCGGGAGTTTACAATCTAGGAGGGAGGGTCTGATCCTGGGAGCTTACAATCTAAGAGCGAGGGGCTGATCCCGGGAGTTTACAATCTAGGAGGGAGGGCCTGATCCTGGGAGTTTACAATCTAGGAGGGAGGGGCTGATTCTGGGAGTTTACAATCTAGGAGGGAGGGGCTGATCCTGGGAGCTTACAATCTAAGAGGGAGGGGCTGATCCTGGGAGTTTACAATCTAAGAGGGAGGGGCTGATCCTGGGAGTTTACAATCTAAGAGGGAGGGGCTGATCCTGGGATTTTACAATCTAGGAGAGAGGGGCTGATCCTGGGAGCTTACAATCTAACAGGGAGGGGCTGATCCTGGGAGCTTACAGTCTAAGAGGGAGGGGCTGATCCTGGGAGCTCATAATCTAAGAGGGAGGGGCTGATCCTGGGAGTTTACAATCTAAGAGGGCGGGGCTGATGCTGGGAGCTTACAATCTAAGAGGGAGGGCCTGATCCTGGGAGTTTACAATCTAAGAGGGAGGGGCTTATCCGGGGAGCTTGCAATCTAAGAGGGAGGGGCCTGATCCTGGGAGCTTACAATCTAGGAGGGAGGGGCTGATCCTGGGAGTTTACAATCTAAGAGGGAGGGCCTGATCCTGGGAGCTTACAATCTAACAGGGAGGGCCTGATCCTGGGAGCTTACAGTCTAAGAGGGAGGGGCTGATCCTGGGAGTTTACAATTTAGGAGGGAGGGGCTGATCCTGGGAGTTTACAATTTAGGAGGGAGGGGCTGATCCTGGGAGTTTACAATTTAGGAGGGAGGGGCTGATCCTGGGAGTTTACAATTTAGGAGGGAGGGGCTGATCCTGGGAGTTTACAATCTAGGAGGGAGGGGCTGATCCTGGGGGCTTACAATCTTCTAGGGAGGGGCTGATCCTGGGGGCTTACAATCTAGGAGGGAGAGGCTTATCCTGGGGGCTTACAATCTTCTAGGGAGGGGCTGATCCAGGGGGCTTACAATCTAAGAGGGAGGGGCTGATCCCGGGAGTTTACAATTTAGGAGGGAGGGGCTGATCCTGGGAGTTTACAATTTAGGAGGGAGGGGCTGATCCTGGGAGTTTACAATCTAGGAGGGAGGGGCTGATCCTGGGGGCTTACAATCTAGGAGGGAGGGGCTGATCCTGGGAGCTTACAATCTTCTAGGGAGGGGCTGATCCTGGGGGCTTACAATCTAGGAGGGAGAGGCTGATCCTGGGAGTTTACAATCTAAGAGGGAGGGGCTGATCCTTGGAACTTACAGTCTAAGAGGGAGGGGCTGATCCTGGGGGCTTACAATCTAGGAGGGAGGGGCTGATCCTGGGAGCTTACAATCTAAGAGGGAGGGGCTGATCCTGGGGGCTTACAATCTAGGAGGGAGGGGTTGATCCTGGGAACTTACAGTCTAAGAGGGAGGGGCTGATCCTGGGAGCTTACAATCTAGGAGGGAGGGGCTGATCCTGGGAGCTTACAATCTAAGATGGAGGGGCTGATCCTGGGAGCTCATAATCTAAGAGGGAGGGGCTGATCCTAGGAGTTTACAATCTAAGAGGGAGGGGCTGATCCTGGGAGCTTGCAATCTAAGAGGGAGGGGCTGATCCGGGGAGCTTGCAATCTAAGAGGGAGGGACCTGATCCTGGGAGCTTACAATCTAGGAGGGAGGGGCTCGTCCTGGGAGCTTACAATCTAAGAGGGAGGGGCTGATCCTGGGAGCTTACGATCTAGGAGGGAGGGGCTGATCCTGGGAGTTTACAATCTAAGAGGGAGGGGCTGATCCTGGGGGCTTACAATCTAGGAGGGAGGGGCTGATCTTGGGAGTTTACAATCTAAGAGGGAGGGGCTGATCCTGGGAGCTCATAATCTAAGAGGGAGGGGCTGATCCTAGGAGTTTACAATCTAAGAGGGAGGGGCTGATCCTGGGAGCTTACAATCTTCGAGGGAGGGCCTGATCCTGGGAGCTTGCAATCTAAGAGGGAGGGGCTGGTCCTGGGAGCTTACAATCTAAGAGGGAGGGGCTGATCCTGGGAGCTTACGATCTAGGAGGGAGGGGCTGATCCTGGGAGATGACAATCTAAGAGGGAGGGGCTGATCCTGAGAGCTTACAATCTAAGAGGGAGGGGCTGATCCTGGGAGCTTACGATCTAAGAGGGAGGGGCTGATCCTGGGAGCTTACGATCTAGGAGGGAGGGGCTGATCCTGGGAGATGACAATCTAAGAGGGAGGGGCTGATCCTGAGAGCTTACAATCTAAGAGGGAGGGGCTGATCCTGGGAGATTACGATCTAAGAGGGAGGGGCTGATCCTGGGAGCTTACGATCTAGGAGGGAGGGGCTGATTCTGGGAGCTGACAATCTAAGAGGGAGGACCTCATCCTGGGAGCTTACGATCTAAGAGGGAGGGGCTGATCCTGGGAGCTTACAATCTTCGAGGGAGGGGCTGATCCTGGGAGTTTACAATCTAAGAGGGAGGGGCTGATCCTGGGAGTTTACAATCTAAGAGGGAGGGGCTGATCCTGGGAGTTTACAATCTAAGAGGGAGGGGCTGATCATGGGAGCTTACAATCTAAGAGGAGGGGCTGATCCTGGGAGTTTACAATCTAGGAGGGAGGGGCTGATCCTGGGAGTTTACAATCTAGGAGGGAGGGGCTGATCCTGGGGGCTTACAATCTAGGAGGGAGGGGCTGATCCTGGGAGCTTACAATCTAAGAGGGAGGGGCTAATCCTGGGAGCTTACAGTCTAAGAGGGAGGGGCTGATCCTGGGGGCTTACAATCTAGGAGGGAGGGGCTGATCCTGGGAGCTTACAATCTAAGAGGGAGGGGCTGATCCTGGGGGCTTACAATCTAGGAGGGAGGGGCTGATCCTGGGAGTTTACAATTTAAGAGGGAAGGGCTGATCCTGCGAGCTTACAGTCTAAGAGGGAGGGGCTGATCCTGGGGGCTTACAATCTAGGAGGGAGGGGCTGATCCTAGAAGTTTACAATCTAAGAGGGAGGGGCTGATCCTGGGAGTTTACAATCTTCGAGGGAGGGGCCTGATCCTGGGAGCTTGCAATCTAAGAGGGAGGGGCTGATCCGGGGAGCTTGCAATCTAAGAGGGAGGGGCCTGATCCTGGGAGCTTACAATCTAAGAGGGAGGGGCTGATCCTGGGAGCTTACGATCTAGGAGGGAGGGGCTGATTCTGGGAGCTGACAATCTAAGAGGGAGGACCTCATCCTGGGAGCTTACGATCTAAGAGGGAGGGGCTGATCCTGGGAGCTTACAATCTTCGAGGGAGGGGCTGATCCTGGGAGTTTACAATCTCAGAGGGAGGGGCTGATCCTGGGAGTTTACAATCTAAGAGGGAGGGGCTGATCCTGGGAGTTTACAATCTAAGAGGGAGGGGCTGATCATGGGAGCTTACAATCTAAGAGGAGGGGCTGATCCTGGGAGTTTACAATCTAGGAGGGAGGGGCTGATCCTGGGAGTTTACAATCTAGGAGGGAGGGGCTGATCCTGGGAGCTCATAATCTAAGAGGGAGGGGCTGATCCTAGGAGTTTACAATCTAAGAGGGAGGGGCTGATCCTGGGAGCTTGCAATCTAAGAGGGAGGGGCTGATCCGGGGAGCTTGCAATCTAAGAGGGAGGGACCTGATCCTGGGAGCTTACAATCTAGGAGGGAGGGGCTGGTCCTGGGAGCTTACAATCTAGGAGGGAGGGGCTGATCCTGGGAGATGACAATCTAAGAGGGAGGGGCTGATCCTGAGAGCTTACAATCTAAGAGGGAGGGGCTGATCCTGGGAGTTTACAATCTAGGAGGGAGGGGCTGATCCTGGGAGCTTACAATCTAAGAGGGAGGGGCTGATCCTGGGAGTTTACAATCTAGGAGGGAGGGGCTGATCCTGGGAGTTTACAATCTAGGAGGGAGGGGCTGATCCTGGGAGTTTACAATCTAAGAGGGAGGGCCTGATCCTGGGAGCTGACAATCTAAGAGGGAGGGTCTAAACCTGGGAGCTTACAATCTAAGAGGGAGGGGCTGATCCTGGGAGCTTACAAATTAGGAGGGAGGGGCTGATCCTGGGAGCTTACAAATTAGGAGGGAGGGGCTGATCCTGGGAGCTTACAAATTAGGAGGGAGGGGCTGATCCTTGGAGCTGACAATCTAAGAGGGAGGGGCTGATCCTGGGAGCTTACAATCTAAGAGGGAGGGTCTGATCCTGGGAGCTTACAAATTAGGAGGGAGGGGCTGATCCTGGGAGCTTACAAATTAGGAGGGAGGGGCTGATCCTGGGAGCTGACAATCTAGGAGGGAGGGGCTGATCCTGGGAGCTGACAATCTAAGAGGGAGGGTCTGATCCTGGGAGCTGACAATCTAAGAGGGAGGGGCTGATCCTGGGAGCTTACAGTCTAAGAGGGAGGGCCTGATCCTGGGAGCTGACAATCTAAGAGGGAGGGGCTGATCCTGGGAGCTGACGATCTAAGAGGGAGGGGCTGATCCTGGGAGCTGACGATCTAAGAGGGAGGGGCTGATCCTGGGAGTTTACGATCTAAGAGGGAGGGGCTGATTCTGCGAGTTTACGATCTAAGAGGGAGGGGCTGATCCTGGGAGTTTACGATCTAGGAGGGAGGGGCTGATCCTGGGAGTTTACCATCTAGGAGGGAGGGGCTGATCCTGGGAGCTTACCATCTAGGAGGGAGGGGCTGTTCCTGGGAGCTTACCATCTAGGAGGGAGGGGCTGATCCTGGGAGCTTACCATCTAGGAGGGAGGGGCTGATCCTGGGAGCTTACCATCTAGGAGGGAGGGGCTGATCCTGGGAGCTTACCATCTAGGAGGGAGGGGCTGATCCTGGGAGCTTACGAACTAGGAGGGAGGGGCTGATCCCGGGAGCTTACAGTCTAAGAGGGAGGGGCTGATCCCGGGAGCTTATAGTCTAAGAGGGAGGGGCTGATCCCGGGAGTTTACAATCTAAGAGGGAGGGGCTGATCCCGGGAGTTTACAATCTAGGAGGGAGGGGCTGATCCCGGGATCTTACAATCTAGGAGGGAGGGGCTGATCCCGGGAGCTTACAATCTAGGAGGGAGGGGCTGATCCCGGGAGCTTACAATCTAGGAGGGAGGGCCTGATCCCGGGATCTTACAATCTAGGAGGGAGGGGCTGATCCCGGGAGCTTACAATCTAAGAGGAAGGGTCTGATCCCGGGAGTTTACAATCTAAGTGGGAGGGGCTGATCCCGGGAGTTTACAATCTAGGAGGGAGGGTCTGATCCTGGGAGCTTACAATCTAAGAGCGAGGGGCTGATCCCGGGAGTTTACAATCTAGGAGGGAGGGCCTGATCCTGGGAGTTTACAATCTAGGAGGGAGGGGCTGATTCTGGGAGTTTACAATCTAGGAGGGAGGGGCTGATCCTGGGAGCTTACAATCTAAGAGGGAGGGGCTGATCCTGGGAGTTTACAATCTAAGAGGGAGGGGCTGATCCTGGGAGTTTACAATCTAAGAGGGAGGGGCTGATCCTGGGATTTTACAATCTAGGAGAGAGGGGCTGATCCTGGGAGCTTACAATCTAACAGGGAGGGGCTGATCCTGGGAGCTTACAGTCTAAGAGGGAGGGGCTGATCCTGGGAGCTCATAATCTAAGAGGGAGGGGCTGATCCTGGGAGTTTACAATCTAAGAGGGCGGGGCTGATGCTGGGAGCTTACAATCTAAGAGGGAGGGCCTGATCCTGGGAGTTTACAATCTAAGAGGGAGGGGCTTATCCGGGGAGCTTGCAATCTAAGAGGGAGGGGCCTGATCCTGGGAGCTTACAATCTAGGAGGGAGGGGCTGATCCTGGGAGTTTACAATCTAAGAGGGAGGGCCTGATCCTGGGAGCTTACAATCTAACAGGGAGGGCCTGATCCTGGGAGCTTACAGTCTAAGAGGGAGGGGCTGATCCTGGGAGTTTACAATTTAGGAGGGAGGGGCTGATCCTGGGAGTTTACAATTTAGGAGGGAGGGGCTGATCCTGGGAGTTTACAATTTAGGAGGGAGGGGCTGATCCTGGGAGTTTACAATTTAGGAGGGAGGGGCTGATCCTGGGAGTTTACAATCTAGGAGGGAGGGGCTGATCCTGGGGGCTTACAATCTTCTAGGGAGGGGCTGATCCTGGGGGCTTACAATCTAGGAGGGAGAGGCTTATCCTGGGGGCTTACAATCTTCTAGGGAGGGGCTGATCCAGGGGGCTTACAATCTAAGAGGGAGGGGCTGATCCCGGGAGTTTACAATTTAGGAGGGAGGGGCTGATCCTGGGAGTTTACAATTTAGGAGGGAGGGGCTGATCCTGGGAGTTTACAATCTAGGAGGGAGGGGCTGATCCTGGGGGCTTACAATCTAGGAGGGAGGGGCTGATCCTGGGAGCTTACAATCTTCTAGGGAGGGGCTGATCCTGGGGGCTTACAATCTAGGAGGGAGAGGCTGATCCTGGGAGCTTACAATCTAAGAGGGAGGGGCTGATCCTTGGAACTTACAGTCTAAGAGGGAGGGGCTGATCCTGGGGGCTTACAATCTAGGAGGGAGGGGCTGATCCTGGGAGCTTACAATCTAAGAGGGAGGGGCTGATCCTGGGGGCTTACAATCTAGGAGGGAGGGGTTGATCCTGGGAGCTTACAGTCTAAGAGGGAGGGGCTGATCCTGGGAGCTTACAATCTAGGAGGGAGGGGCTGATCCTGGGAGCTTACAATCTAAGATGGAGGGGCTGATCCTGGGAGCTCATAATCTAAGAGGGAGGGGCTGATCCTAGGAGTTTACAATCTAAGAGGGAGGGGCTGATCCTGGGAGCTTGCAATCTAAGAGGGAGGGGCTGATCCGGGGAGCTTGCAATCTAAGAGGGAGGGACCTGATCCTGGGAGCTTACAATCTAGGAGGGAGGGGCTCGTCCTGGGAGCTTACAATCTAAGAGGGAGGGGCTGATCCTGGGAGCTTACGATCTAGGAGGGAGGGGCTGATCCTGGGAGTTTACAATCTAAGAGGGAAGGGCTGATCCTGGGGGCTTACAATCTAGGAGGGAGGGGCTGATCTTGGGAGTTTACAATCTAAGAGGGAGGGGCTGATCCTGGGAGCTCATAATCTAAGAGGGAGGGGCTGATCCTTGGAGTTTACAATCTAAAGGGAGGGGCTGATCCTGGGAGCTTACAATCTTCGAGGGAGGGCCTGATCCTGGGAGCTTGCAATCTAAGAGGGAGGGGCTGGTCCTGGGAGCTTACAATCTAAGAGGGAGGGGCTGATCCTGGGAGCTTACGATCTAGGAGGGAGGGGCTGATCCTGGGAGATGACAATCTAAGAGGGAGGGGCTGATCCTGAGAGCTTACAATCTAAGAGGGAGGGGCTGATCCTGGGAGCTTACGATCTAAGAGGGAGGGGCTGATCCTGGGAGCTTACGATCTAGGAGGGAGGGGCTGATCCTGGGAGATGACAATCTAAGAGGGAGGGGCTGATCCTGAGAGCTTACAATCTAAGAGGGAGGGGCTGATCCTGGGAGATTACGATCTAAGAGGGAGGGGCTGATCCTGGGAGCTTACGATCTAGGAGGGAGGGGCTGATTCT